>NW_009934888.1:86986-110216 GCF_000696875.1 Nestor notabilis
GTCCCTCCACCCCCTTATCCTGCCACTCGCTGGGTGAGTGCACAGAGCAGCTGCAGTCCTGCTCACGCAGGGGAAAAGCACTATTTTATTTGCTGTGAACTTAGGCCTCCTCCTTTCCCCTGCTGATGCGAGGATAAAAGTGATCTTTGCCTACAATATCCTGCAACTGGGGCTTCCCTGGAAAATGATACTTTTGTCCTTGGTGTGTGCAACACAGGTGAGTTGGAAGCAGGGAAGTTGATCAACTTACCTGAGTGCTTTTTCTGCATGCCAACACATTGGGCTGAGCTTTGGGTCTGTGATAAAAACAGGTCTGTCCTTTTACCTCAGGTTTCATCACATTGTTCAGACTGGAAGACCTGTTATGCGGTCTTCAGAAATTGCAGATAAAAAAGGAAGAGGGATTGTGATATTTTTACATGTCTTAAGGCCAGCAGCAGCAATACCCTCTCTCCTGGGTTCTGTCTTTAACATCACTGTTTTATTTGCACAGCTGGTACCTAATGTGAGTAGATGAATGCTAATGCAAATGGTCCCAGCATTGACAGATGGAGGCATACTCCAGTGTAAAATACCCACAGTGGACGTGGGGGACAGAATCACAGAACACAATCTCAGAATCATTTAGGCTGGAAAAGACCTTTAAGCTCATTGCGTCCGACTGTTAACCTGGCACTGACAAGTCCATGACTAAACCATGTCCCTAACTGCACATTTATACATCTTTTAGTGACTCCAGGGATGGTGACTCAACCACTTCCCTGGTGAGCCTGGTCCAGTGCTTGACAACACTTTTGAGGAAGACATTTTCCCTAATATCCAACCTAAACCTTCCCTGGCACAACTTGAGGCCATTTCGTCTTGTCCTATCACTTGCTACTTGGGAGAAGAGACTGACCCCCATCTCACTACAACCTCCTTTCAGGTAGTCGTAGTGATAAAGTCCCCCCTGAGCCTTCTCCAGACTAAACACCCCCAGTTCCCTCAGCCATTCCTCATCAGACTTGTGCTCCAGACCCTTCACCAACTTTGTTGTCCTTCTCTGGACACATTCCAGCACCTCAGTATGCCTCTTGCAATGAGGGGCAAAACTGAACATTGCATCTGAGGATATGTGCTCTGCTGTCGTGAGAAAGCCCTGGGCCTAAACTTTTGCTTGCTCTACAGCCCAGGATGATCTCAGCATCTCAGAACATTCCTGGGTAATGCAAAAAAATAAAATTTTAAAAAAATTGCATTTGCATTGCAGTGCAACAAACAAAATCAAATTAAGAATGAAGGAAAAATGTATTTCAGCTGAGTGGCTCCAGCCAAAGAGGCATTTGGCTTGTCCCAGGTCCTGTGCCACCCTCCTGTGACGGGGGGATGCGAGCATAGCCCTGGGGCTCTGGACACCCGTTGTCATCCCCAGCATAGGTGGGCAGGAGGGAAGGGCCAGCAGCTCACCCACAGTGCCCCATAGCTGTGGGGTCATTGTCTGTCAGTGTGTCTGCAGCCTTTGCACCACTGGAACATGCTGGCACTCTGAATATCTCATTGGAGGAGCTGGGTTTAAATGTCAGTAGATTCCTCATGCAGAGGGGATCTGGCACATGCCAGATAAGCCTGGAGAGCTGCAGCTCCCAAGTCACCCAGGGCAGATGTATTTCTTTGTCCCTTGTGAAGAATGAGAAATTTCATCTTTCTCTTTTGTTACTCTGAGACAAACAGAACTCTTGGCGGGCAATCCCTATGGTTGTCAATTGAGGAAAGAAGCAAGGCTATTTTAAAAGCAGGTAATTGTGTCTGTTAAAATGGAGATGCATGAAAACGGGCTCGTGCTCTGCACTCTGCCCAACCCTTCCTTCCTTCAGCATTGGCAGAGGTGAGAGCCATGAGGCAAAGAGCTCTGCTGTCCCTATGTGTGGTTGTCAGGGTGGTATTGCCTTACCACAGAATTTCACTTTTTATTTAAATTTTAAAATGAGGAATAAAACCACCTTGAACAGGAACCAGATACCACCTCACCTTTCCTGCTTTTTTATTATAGCCAAGAAAGAGAATTCATCTCATAGAATCATTTAGGTTGGAAAAGATCTGTAAGATTGTCAAGTCCAACTGTTCACCTGGCACTGCCAAGTCCACCACTAATCTGTGTCCCTAAGCACCATATCTATACATCTTTCAAATACCTCCCTCAAATTTTGGCCAACACTTTCTGGAAATTGCAAGAAGAACAACGTTGATTTTTTATTTGGGTGGGGTTTTTTTTTGTTTTTTTTTTTTGTAATCTATCCAGTTTGCTCATTTCCAAAGGAGATGTTATGCCTGAGTTTTTTGCCTGGGGACTCTCTTCATGGGCACTGAGGGTGTCTGTTCCTATTAGAAATGGTGCAACAAATTGAAATTACATGCAGCATTTTATCAAAATCTCCAGGCTGAAGAAGGATACCCATGTTGTTTTCTCCATTGCCCTTTTTTAAATTTGTTTTGGTGAGATGCAATGTAGAAAGAAGAAAGTGATCCTAAAGGAATTATGACTCATGGAGATTCGATAAATAAGACAACTATAAAAGCCCTGTAAAAAAGCATTTTTGCATACAAGTCCTAAAAATTGTCTAGTGGTTTGTAATTCCATCATGTGAATGCAAAGCTATTTCTGAGACAAAGATTTGGGTAATACGTATGCACTTGAATTTTAGTTAAGAAAATAATATGTCTTAAGGGTACATATTCTTGAAACCATTTTGCATGCATGCCATGTTCATTTTGAAAAGAGGAGCTGCTATTATTTGACAGCTAACTACATAAACTAAGAAAATTAATAAGAAGATGTACTTGGAGCACTTGCTTCATTGCCGGGGCCGGCTGCTCAGCGGAGGGTTACCCTGGAGGAACCCATGGGAGGACTGCCTCTGTGGCCTCAACACTGATGTACGATGGGAACACACAGCTAGTGACCTGCCTGCGCTCCGCCAAATACACAGCCTGGGAAAACTGGGACTTAGATAAAAGGATAATTGATCCTCAGGGAAATTACACAAGCAGTTTGTTCACCAATTTTATTGTTGAATTTTTGCTCAAAAGGAAAAAAAATAATTTTGTGCTCCACTTAGTAAATGTTATTGTTATTCCCGTAATTGTTTTTTTGGGAATTGGACAAAAAATCAACTGACAAGAGTTAAATGGCAATGGGAGAGGTTGTGGTTATTACCTCAAAAGGGAAATGAGTCTCAGGTGACCTTTCTTGTTTAGAAAACTCTGCTGTTGGCTGCATTTTATACATATCTGAATAAAATATGTTTAAGTTTAATTGAAACATAAACTTCTTGCCAGGACCCCATATCTGATGAGCCTGTTGGGGTTGTCCTGATGGGGCTCAGCACTGTCCCAGCGCAGGGGAAGGAAGGGCTGTATCCACCGCATGCCCTTCATTGCCAAGGTACTTGGGCACAACACAGCTAGGGCTGTTTGGGCTGAGCTGTCAAGGCACCTGGCCAGGGACGTGACCCAGGTTGGGGGCTGTCACGGGTACAGTATTGCCCTTCAGAGTAATGCTGATATCTGGAGTTGGCTCTGAGGTGGCTGCAGTTGTGAGATTTGGTGTGGCCGGATGCAGAAGGTGACCTGCACTCTGCTAATGAAGAGCTACCACCCCTCATCTGATGGTGCACAAAGCCTGTGCTGAAGGCAGAAGCCCATGGGAGCAGAAAGCTGCTCATGCTTCAGGCAACACTGGGGCACCAGTCTGAAATGAAGAAGGACAGGAGAGAAGCATTTCCTCTCCTAGAGCTTTCTCCTACTGTGAGACTTCTCGTTTCTCACATGCACTTCATTTGCTGCTCACCTAATCCTGATCCCTTTGGTTACTCCCAGTCACCCTGTTCCAGCGGTGGAGACCTCCAGGCAGCCTGCAAAGAGGGCTGGCCTGCTCCAGTGCAGCTCTGGACGCTGGAGATGTCAGCAAGAGCCCATCTGCCCTGTCCTGGAGCTTGGGCAGCCCTGGCTGGGGAGCAAAGCATAAGGAGGAGCTGGCAATGGTCCTGTGCTGCTGGGGAGGTGACCGGATGGGCAGCATTTGGCACTAGCAGAGGTGTTAGAAACAGCATCTCAGAAACACGTGGCCAGCTGTGGTTTTATTTTTGTGGGTTTCCTCATCAAGTACTTAGCAGCCGGACATGAGAGCACCGGCTGTAGCAGGGAAAATCAATGTGATTACTATGCCATTGGGCTACATCCCAATACAATACGCCGGATAGGCAGGAGCCACATCATTCACAGATAACCCTTCATTGCAGGAGAAGAGGAAATGTCATGGCTGGAGGGGAGCGTCCTAGGGAGAATAATACTAATAAAAAAAAAGCAGCACAGGTCATCTTTTCCTGTTAGAGCAATTACAAAAGGCAACAGACATTGACATGACTCTGTAATTAACAGGAAAATAAAGGGTTAAAGATTAGTGGCTGTTAAAGAAGTGCTAAGTAAGCAGCTCACTGGCCCTGTGTGTTAGCTGAGGTCTGTGGGCCAGCTAAGCAGCTTGTGCCTGTGCATAGGTGACCTCTCCTTCAGATTCTGAATTTAATTACTAGTAGACCAAAAACTATACTGCCTCATGGGTATAATTCTTAGGAGAGCTGCACTCTGGCTGGAAGACAGCCATGCCAATTTGAGGAGCCTGAGGACTTCATGTTTGCACATATTCTTTGGGAAGAGTGGGTGTCTCCCAGTTACCTTGTTTTGAGTTACCAAGTAAAAATTAAATATTTCCACTACTCCTCTACTTTTCTGCAAGCAGAACACTAACCTTCTTCTCATCTGCCAAAACCCAAGAGTGAAATCCTGAAGCACATAAAGCACATGTGAAAAGTGCTCACGGTCACATAACAAGGAGCAGGGTGTCAATGCCAAGTGAGGGCAACTGTCTTCCCCCCTCCTGCACACTCTGGGCTGCTGCCAGCCCAGTCAACCAGCAGTGATAAGGCAGATGTTGGCCAGGACCCACTGTGCTCAGATGGAATGAAAGTCAGCATGCCACGTCCTCCTCCTCCTGAGTGGAGCAGGGGTGAGCTCCGGCCAGGCAGCTGAGGGCAATTCCCATGACCTGCCTTAGGCTTTGTGAAGTATTTGCCCACTCAACAGTTTGCGCTGCACAGAATTAGCAGAGGTCCCTCCCTCCACACATGCAAACCAAAGCAGAATATTTTAAGTCCTCAGTTACAAATTCAAAGTACCTATTAACCCCTATACCAGTGCAGGTTACTGAGCAGGAGAGTTTCTTACTACTTGTGGCTGTGATATAGCCTCAGAAATACAGGATTTTTTAAAAAGCATACTGAAATCCCCAGCGGGGTTCTGGGTGACATGGGCACAGCAATGCTACACCCCATCCTCTGTCCCTGGTAAGGTGGAAGAAAGCCAACAGAGCTGGCACAACCCCTCTGCTCCCAGAGACAGCAAACCCAGTGTGGGGGGAGCATGTCCCTATGCTGGAGGCTGTCCCCTGCTGCAGTGTCCAAGGTGTTTATACCAATCCCTCAGCAGAGATTGTGAGAATGTGTGTCCTGGCTCACAGGAGCAGATCACCAGTACGCTCCTGTGGTCTGCTTTGTGCAGGGCGGTGAGGGAACATGATTGTCAACAAGTGTGCAGTTAAAGGCAGAAAAAAGGGCAAGAACAGAGTTCTGAAAAACCTCTGGGGAAGGACTTAAGAGTTTGAACAATTCCTCTGGGTGGATGGGCCGGCTAGGGGATAGTTGGTCTCCACAGCTTTTACACACACACACACACACACACACACACACACACAGAGTGTTTCATGGCATGTCCCGGCTATTTCCTCCCTCCAACCTGTAGTCAGGTATTGCAGAGGGATGCTCCAAGCAGCCAGAGCACATGTGCCTGCAGCTCTAACTATGACAGAAAAACTTGTATGAGGGTGCTGAGCGTGTAAATGGACATTTTGGAGATCAAAGTAGGGTTGAGCTTTGTGTACAGATACCTTGGCTGTCACACAGGATGGATTTTGCCATGGCATGTATCACCATCTACACAAACCTTCATTAGTAAAGTCATTAGAGTATACAGAGAAGTCACAATAATGCTTATAATACAATTGAAAATGTAGCATGCACAGACTTTTCTGATTTTTTAATCCCATCTGACAGGGCTGTGTTCGTCCTTGCCCTGCTCCTCTGGGTTTTATAGTCAGCAGCTTTGGACAGCATGACTCTGTCCATCATCAGCATCAGGGTCCTTTGCTGGGAGGAACATCATGTCCATGCTGATGATTTTTTCTTTCTCCTCCCAGGATGTATGTGGAGTAATTTTCCCAGGTTTGTTAACATGCTTTTACACCTTTTGCCTTTCTTCACTGGTCTTCATTGATCTGCAGCCCCAGGTTATGTCTATTATATATGGTGACTTTTAAGTACACTAGATATGTTTTCTTTGTTCTCTTTGCTACCCCTAAAGCCAACTGTCACTCTGCAGCTGGCAGTGAGTGAGGGCATTTGTCCCCTTAAGTGGTGGGGAACACAGGCACTAACCTCTATGTGTAGGCCTGGCTTGGAGAGCTGTGTGCTCTGGTGGACAGTGCAAGGTCTAGCAGGAGCAGGAACATTTCTGCTCAGAAACGTGCAGGCACCATTTCTCTGACTACTTGACTCCTCTCTAGGAGAATTATCAAAGAGAAAAATCCATGGTAAGCTTAAATAAACAGAATGCGTGCTCTTTATGTTTTAATTGCTATGCACACCACAAGCACTTCAGTAATGTGAGATATCTCTCAAGCTTATTTGCACAAAACCTCGCATCTGGACTACCTATCTCCATGGCTGAGTTTTAAATGTTTAAAAAATACTTTTATGTATGTTAAAATATTAACTGTTTCAAATAGAAATATATTTAGCCATCAAATTAAAGTGGCCATGAAGATTTTGACGGAGCCAACTCTTCTTTCAAGGCCAAGATTGGGTAATTCCTTTGCTAACTAAATAATTTTCAGCACTTTGAAGGGTCCAGGCAGAAGTGCCAGTACTGAGTGATGATAGGAATATAGATTGGCATGCTGCAAACTGGTTTTTCTCCTACAGCTTTGCATGGTAGCCAGGAGGAAAAGGATGGGGCAGAACAGGGGTGGGACGGAGCTTGGGGACCTGCAGGAGTCAAGCAGAAGGGAGCAGCTTGGCAGCACCAGGGGCTAAGTGCTTATGTTGTTCTACAGAAGCCTGGATATGGGTCTGAAGGGTTTCTGGGCCAAAATTCTTATGGTTTTAGTAGCTGTGACATTCACCCAGCCAAGGATCCTCCTACCTACACTGCTAATTCTTCACAGCAGCTCAGCAGCTCTTGGGACTATCACCTGTGTTGCTACGGATCTTGAGGTCCTGATTCGGCCACCAGATCCGGGGAAGTGTTTCTGTCCTCAGATGCCCTTTCTGTCAAGCAGGACAAGAAAATAAGCTCCAGTTCTGAATGCCTATTTAATATTATTTGGGTAGTAATGGTTTACTTGGTGAATTTATTTTATTTTATTAGTTTTTGACATTCAGCATCTAGCCCATTCTTTCCAGTGTTCATATTTGTATCTCATCTCTTACCCCAGGCTTAGGATGAATAGGAGGGGAAGGTGAGAAACCAGAAAGGGAACAGGAGAGAGGAGAAGAAAGCTGCCTAGCTGTGGCTGCAAAGAGAGTTAGTAGAAAAACTAAATTTACTAAATCTCAGAACTCCCAGTCTTCCAGTCCAAGTGCACCACTTATCAGATGTTTCTTGATCATAGCTAATTACAAATTTGTATTTAAAGCTGGCTTTGTTGCAGTTGCACTGTAACTGACTAATTGTTGAAGCTCTTTAACAGCTGCTGGTGATCTTGTCTAAAACCCTATCTTTAGCCTGAGAACCTACGGACCTGGGAAGAGCATCCTTGGGGGCAGCTTGACTGTGGCATAGGAGCCCAGGACTGTGTTGAGGATTTTAAGCACAGGTGTTGGCTTACAGTAAGTTTTTTTGACTTTTCAAGTACACCAGCTGGAAGAACGAGTTTGTAGCATCCATGCTTTCCCAAACACTACAGCTGCAAAAGCTGTTGCTGTAAAAGACATTGGAGCTGACGGGGAGAGAAGAGCAGGAAGGTGGTCCTGCATCTACAGGTGGTCCTGAGTTAGTGGGAGGGGGCTGCCCAGCATGGGCAGCAGCCAGCTCAACACCACCCTGGAGGGTTCCGTGCAGAGCAGCACAAATCAGGAAGCATTCAGTAACCTTCCTGTCATGAAGAATTATTCATGTGGATGGAAGCGGAAGAGAAATGTGGCTGTTGTATGGCCAAGGCAAGTTGAGCACCTGTGGAAAGGGACTTCCTGTCAGTCATGGGAGTGGAGACCCAGGACAAGCAAAAACCAGCTCCTGTGGTGGGGCTGGCCTGACCCTTGGCACTGAGTGCTGAGACTCTGGAGTAACACTGGTAAAGCAGGACAGCAGTGCAGGACATACATGCTCATGTTCCTACAGAGGGCAGTGCACCTCATACAAGGCTGGAGGGTCTCAGAGAGACCTGTGACCTTTCCAGGATTCTCCAGAAGCAAATGCTTTTGTGTGAGGGCCACAGTTCTGCACATGCCATTTCTGAGTGCACTCCCTCACAGGTGTGCAGGCATGGAAAGGGTAAAGGATCAGAGAGTCCTCTTTTTCTTGGTTTTTTTTTTTTTTTTTCTTTTTTAATGGAAAGAAAAGCTGCAGCATGCAGGATTTCATTCCTTTCTCTTTCTTGTCTGTATTGGCAAAAGCAATGAAAATCTATCTAAGATTTTCATTACTTTTAATTTTCATTACTAAGATAGAACAGTCTATCTAAGGCTAAAATGGAGCCCACATAACTATCAGTTTTTAACTGAATCTCATTTTCCTCCCCTAAGCAATATATTATAACTGTATTATGGATTCAATCTGGGTGATTCTATGGCTTACATTATGCCAAGAATAGGCTAGGTAGCCACAGAGTTCTTGCTAAAACTATTAAAGCGCTATTTTTGAACTGTGCACACCAGCTAATGAATTTCTGTAACTGGATGATACTTGGAGTCCATATTTATGAACCCAGTCAAAGTAAGCACCACTGTTCTCCCAGGTGATGAAAAACCCAGTCTGAACCCAGATGGTTTCTGTTGTTAGAATCCCCAGGTTGACAGTACCTGCTCAGTACTGGTCCAGCCCCTCCATCCCTCCAGGCAGGAAACAAGTATCAGGCCAGATGAAGTAGACTGTGAGCCATAGTTGCCCCTCAGGTCACCTGCTGGACCACCAGGTGATATTTATCAGTCATCTGTATCACATGAAGGGAACTCTGCTGTTATGAATATTTGTTAACTGACATTTAATTTAACATTCTCTCTTCCCTGAGGTGATGGGTTTCACTGTGAAGCGAGAGTATTTATCAAATTCACTTTTCTAACTCACCATTACTCATCTTTGATTCCAAACCTCACGTTCTCACCACCTCATGTTCTGATTTGAGAAATGAAACAGTCAACTGGGCTGCAATGTCTACCTTTTTAATGTCTATGCTTTTTAAACCTCTCAAGTGAAAACTGATTTTCGGTTGAATTATAGCTCATGAGGTGTGGGTTTGCAACAATTCCATTTATTAGTCTCAATTTATCAGAAGTCATCAATAAATAAAATAGGAATAACACACCATAACACAACCAGCTATGTTTCTCCATGAAGATGTCTCAATGGTTAGTGCAAAACTCTGTGATATTGTAATAGTCAGGACAGATTTACTGGACCTCCCATAAACTACAAATCATTACAAATAGTCTGGATAGTTTGCAATGCTTTGATATAGCCGAATAAAGCTTTATTGTAAAATTGATGTACAGTTAGATTTGATATCATTACAATAGATTTTTTATATGAAAAAGCAATTTCTATCCTGCAGTCAGAATACAGAGGGGGAGATGCAGAACTCAGTGCATTGTTAGCACAGTTACCAACTTTGAACTGTAAAGCTCACTTTTATGTAAACATAATTGTGAGGGTTTCTATCTGATTGTGAAGGCAATGAAAGTGTCTTAATGTGTCCTGAATTGCTTCCTTTTTATTATTCATTCAGCTCTGGTGCTTATACATTACTTTCTTATCATATTTAAATATGCGGAAAAGACACAGCTCTTCACAATAATGTAGCAGAAATCTGTATGATTTATTATTAAAATGACAGTAATTCTCACATGCACAAGCCCTATGCTTTCATATGCTAAAAGAGGGATTATCACAGGGGAAGAGACCTGGCCATTGCTAGGGCGTATCCTTCCCCTGACCAGCATGGTTAGGGGTATTGCTCCCTTGTTACCTGCCCAGGAGGGTGCACCAGGCTCTCCTGGGATGTAGAGGCTCCTGCAGGAACACCTTTATGACTATCTATCTATCTCCTCTATCATAAAGACCACATCTTGGCCAGTGTGATTTAAATGTTCAGCTGTGTCAGGTGGAGTTTAATGGCTCTTTAAAGATGAGAAAATATTTTTTCATCCTCACTTTAAACATTATACTGTTCTGTTTCTTCTGAATAGAGAAGAGCAATGCCTATTACATGTCTTACCACATTGCTCTAATAGTGATCCTATTGTGTGCTTGGAACAGTTTTTTCTTCTGCATATATTTAAAAAAAATAAATCTTCCTTATTGACCCATTGTCATAAATACTGAAATAATGATAAAAATGTGTATTTCTTATTGTTAGAATAAGAAATGGACAGTCTGTACTTTTAAAGTACCAGCAGAGACCGATGTCAGAGGTTCATTGTGCTGGGCTGGGGATGCTGCAGGTACATCCCATGGGGTAAAAGCACCTTTGGGCCCGGGCACAGGGGAGATAAGGACTGGTGCTCCCAGGCAGAACCGGGAAGCAGAGGCAAAGCCATTCCTTTCCTTTGCTTGATGTCTCTGTGTAAGTGGTGGGGGAAACAACTCAGTCACTGCAGGGACCTTCACACCTCGTCAGCATCCGCCAATGAAGGTCTTGCTGCAATTTTGACAGAAGATGCTGCACAGGAGGCTCCTGCAGTGCTATGGCTGTAATGCCAGTACCCATGTAGCTGATGTGCTTTCCTGTATTCATAAATTAAGGAGCCATTGCAAGCAACAGACGGAGTTCCCCAAGGACCAACATAATGCCCCTCATGACTTCTGTGAGACAGCCCTGGGTCCAGGGGTATTCCACAATTCTGATGGTATATTTCAAGCATTTCCTGGAAAATACCTTGATATTGAAACGTTTTCTGTAATTATAGAGACTCTGAAAATGTGAATGAATGATAGCAGCACTCGCACATCATATTAATGCCCCCTGTCTGATACAAACCTGATCTATGATAGCCTTTAATAACAGTCTTTATTCCCGTTGTCCTACAGAATCACAATGTCAGATCAGGCAGCCAAGCAAGGCTCACAATGAATTGATTTGAAATTAAAAATGAAGACAGCCATTCACTTTTCATTACTCACCTGTTTTTTCAGAAAGAAAAGGTAAATCACTGTGTCTGCTGCTTAGCAGATCAAGGCAGCTCCAGACGACACAAACATCCCCAGGCTCTGGGAAATGCCTGTATGCAAGCCCTCCTGTGCTGCCTTCTTTGCCACAGCCTGATGCTGGGGCTGCGGCTCCTGTTTCTGCAGCAGCAGTTAATTATGTAACATTCCATCCTCAACTGCTGGTGCCTCTGTCCTGAGAATGGGATTCTGTTCTTCTGGATGCTGTGAAGCAATATATGCTGCCTAGCCATGAACACCAGCACCTGCCATTAATATTCTGTGTCCTTTGTGTTTTCTACTTGTTTTCTGAAATCTTGCTGTTGTTTTCAACATAAGAGTTTACCTACTTGCAAATATTTGGCATATATTTTCTTACAGCCTTGCTATTTACATGTGTTGCATGCATATCCCAAAATGGCACATTTTCCTTTAGCTTCTATCATTGCATGGCACAGCACATTTGGGTTTCTGAATAATTCATCACGATCTGATCTGTGTTATAAACTCTTGTAGCTTTTGAGTGCAGCACTCAGATCGCAGACTGTGGGCAAGAGTCTTTTTTTCTGTAGAGAAAAAAAGGGTAAATAATTTATGAATAAATAAACTGAAAACTTTGCAGAATATTTTGGTTTTAGCATATAGCTATAGTGCAGTATTACTAAATACTCCAAAACTGACCTTGTCTATTTCTCTGCAGCCCACACTAGGGCACAGAGAAAGGAAATCTGAGCACAGGGCGAGAGTACACCAGACAGTTCTGAGCCATCTGTGCACCCCTGGGAAGGTGCTGTCTGGTCATCTGCTGCCCAGTGCTGCAGAAGGGATTTGGCAAGAGAAAGAAAGCTCTGAAAAAAGCCAAGGAAGCAATTTATTGGAAATAAATCAGGTTTCTTGATAATCTAAAACTGTCTTAATGAAAAAAAGTTTCTGAAATCATTTGCTTAAAGCCAGGTTGGATGGGGCTTTGAGCAACCTGGTCTAGTGGAAGGTGTCCCTGTCTGTGGCACGGGTTGGTACTAGGTGATCTTTAAGGTCCCTTCCAACCCAGCCATTCTGTTATTCTATCATTTTATCTCATAAAAACATAATAGCACCAACTAGATAGAAGCATCAGGCTGATATATTCATTGTGGCCAGTGTTACACTGGATGCTTGTGTTGAGTGCTCCTGCCCTCACAACCTAGGCATCTGTCAATGCTGTGCCAGATTATCTGGAATGAGTTGCTGGTACCTCTGGCCGGCTATCTCACATCCTTCATGGGCAGCTAAGAGCAGAGAGAGCACTGGATTCTCAGATTTTCACTCTGAGAGCAGATGTGATCAGTAGCACATCCTCTGCAAAGAGAGCGAGTTAAAACCAGCTGCTCACACAAGTGCAAAGCGTTGAGGTCATGAGGGTCTGGGTTTCTCTGCTGAGAAAGATCTTGGCACTGAAGGAGGTGACAGGATTCTGTCACTGAGCAGTAAGATTATTAGTGCATTAAATAACTTCTTTTCCATTATTTTCATACATTTATATGCAAAGGGCATATGTTTTTGTGCATGTATGCATATTTTCTTTTTAAGATAACACAGTATAAGTTGAAAGATCTGATTTTGTCTATTATCATTTCTGCAGATAGCTGTTTCTAGTTCACCTGCCTTTCAAGGCTGATAGTAGTCCTTTGGGCTTTTTTTCTGAAGTACAAGGATGCCTGTAATGCCCAGGATGGTGACTACTATGTAAACCTACCATTTAAATTCAGAGCAGTGATAGATCCATACAAAAATCTTTCTATATATAATAAGGCACATTTCTTCTGTGTTTCATCATGTGGTTTATATTAATTTGATGTGTGCCTCTTCAAAATGAAGGTCAAAACTGAAACCCAAAGTTCCTGCTGGCACAGTCATAGTGAAGAGAACAGTTTTGCAGACCGAATACTGCTTTTCTGAGAGCTGATGCTGCTTGCCAGCATTTTTGGAGGTTTTGGTGCAAGTTGTTACCATGCTGCAGCCATTTTGACTCTCTGTGTGTTTCCCAGCACAGTGCCAGGATTTCTCCTGGAGGACGGGGGTTGGGATGAATCAATAAAGCACCTGTATGAAATAGTTTGTACATTTTTCAGGTGTGTTTCTCAGTGGCATAACACATCCCCGTTACCTGCAATGTTGCCACTGCTGGCTCTGGGACAGTGGTCTTATGCTTCATGCAGTTGCATGACTTCTCTAAAGACAGGCATAAGCTTTTTAGCCAAGTAAGAACCTGAAGAGACCCATTTCTTTGTATTTGTTTTTTTTTTTGACTGTCAATTTTTCCCCCATCACGTTGTTTCCCATGTAGCAGTGCATTAACCAGACCGTGTACAGAGTCTTGATGGGGAGGTTTGCAGTAGTCATTAAAATAGATGCCCACTGCTTGAAAACCAAAGTGATTTGGGTTTTCTGTTTGTGCCTGTATCATTCCCAGTTTCTAGATGAGGGCTGAGCTCCTTCAAGCATCTATTCAGACGTGAGTACTCTCTTTTCCAAAGTCAAAATTTGCTTTCTGTAGATGTATTTTACATCCGCATTTCTCTGGTTTTACTGCTCCTTCTCCCGCACTCAGCCTTCCTGGCACTGACTATGAAATAAAGCCCTGGAACAGAATTCTTAGCTACTAATGATATATTTCAAGATGCACTGGCTATTTATTTCCTTTTTAGATAAACATAAGGAGAACTGAACTATGTAATAATCCTGCCACAAGCATATATTAAAAAGTACCAAATTTTGGTCCATCCAGTTATTCTTTCTGTAACCTATTTTTGCACTAATTTACTACCTTGAAGACTCAGAACTGCTTATTATTTATATATTATTCTTTCCATCTTCTATTAATACCTATCTACAAAGCAAAGGAAATATATTGCGAGACAAATGGGGCACACATTGAAGGCTTTAACATCTGCTCTGGCAAAGTTCCCATTAAATCCAATAGATGTGTTTTCAGTATAAGGACACAATGAAATCTGCAGGGTATTGTCCTATTTGAATTTTAATATATTTTCATTTCTTGTTTTTCCCTTGTTTACTTGTTTTAGAAAGAGCCAGTAGCATATAAGAAAAGGTTTGTAAATACAAAAGTAAAAGAAATGTCAATACTTGCAACCTCGGAGGACTGAGTTTCTTTCATTTTAATTACACTTAAAGTCACTCTCCCCACTCACTTTTTGCTGAATGTTTTTCTTTTCCTAATATTATATGGGGAAAAAATGCAGGCAGCGTCTGGTGCCTTCTTGACAAGTTCAATTGATTGTAGCACAAATGAGAAGTAAGGCTGGTATAAAACAAGCTTTCATTGATTGCTGGAGTGGCATTGGCTTCCCAGGGAATTTGAAGCAACATTAGGTTCAGGAGAAAAAGCCAAAAAAGTGAAAAGAAACTGATGTCTGCCTATCTGAAGAGTTTTGGCTTGGCTTGGCATTTTTACTCGCTTTCAATGGTGCATCGGCCATGGTGGACTGGATTTTTTCCTTCCCTTTTGTTTTGTTTTTTAAATTATGTTTGAAATTCTAAGTAAAACTAAACCAAAGTTTACCGAACTTATCAAGTAAATTAATATGCAATAAAAGGCTCGTTTTTCCAGAAATGTGTGCACTTCTGACCATAACAATTAGTTTAAATAAAGGACATTATTTTTCCTTACAAGCTACGCTTCTAAACCCTCAGACCATCTAAAGTAATGTGATTATTGCCAGTGATCACTGTTATCAAGAAGTTTAAAAGCTGTTGGCTGATTTTATCTCTAAGTAGCTATTGTGTGATTTTTTCTCATGATCTTGCCGTTTGTCATTTGCCGTTTGTCCCCAAAACTTAGCAGACCTGAACAAATCTGCATTGTGCTCTATATGTATGTGATGAAGCAATTGATGTGGTATGTAACCACATTTTAAGTGATGTATAACTAAAGGGAAACTTGAATAATACAATCAAAACCAATGACAATAAATCACTGCAATCTTGTAGAAGGGGCCCAAAGGCACTGCACCCACTGACCTGGTGGAAAGCTGGCAGCATGATAGAAAATGCTCCCACTCTTCAATTCAGAAAGTTGGTTTGGGGGATTTTCCATGCATTTTTTACTACAGAAGAACACAGTGAGCCACAGCAGTACTATTTTTCCTGTTATAAATGATGCTGAACCAGCCTAGAGCAAGGAGGATCTGCCCTATGTTTTCTGTTCTCCTAGCAGCACATGTTGCTGCAGGGCTCCCATTTAGACAAGCTCCTGTGGGAAGCTATTGGAAGGAAGGACCAGACCATATCTGGGACTGTCCTGGGGTCTGGGCAGTTCATAGCACTGCACAGGTCCTGAACTCTGAAATATGTATGGACTGGGGACTTCTTTGTATGGCCCCATGGAACCTCTGAACGACCTTCATAAGCTCAGTTGTAAATTTCTAACCACAGGGGGAGAAGGCTGTCTGGATTAAGATCTGTGATTTCAGCCATCACTAGTAGTGATAGCAGCTTGAACAGATATCATATGCGTTTTTATTATATCATTTTCTGAAGTACCTCTATTAAAAATACAACATTCATTGTACATTCCACAAGAAAATGTGTATGGTATTGATTTCTTTGTGTTTACCTTAGAATTCTGTTTATATTATCTTTTCAATGAAAATGAAGTTACAGAGAACACAATGTTTTTCTTTACTGCAGTGAAAAGTACCCCTCACCTTTATGTTTTGAACCATCACAGAGAATGACATCCCACATCCCAATATTTTTATCTCACATCCTAGCCTGAAGTGTATCAGTGTAGAATAATAATGACTTCTTTTTTCACTGGATACACATAAAAGGAAACGTACAACCAACTTTCACTCTGTTATCACTCTTCTCCTTCAGTTGTGAATGCTTCATGGCAAAAAGAAAACAAGAATTGAGAAACAATAATTTAAATTCATAAGCTTTTTTTCTTTTTCAGTATTATGCTGCTTCTACTCATTAAAAGTACCACTCTTCATTTCCTAATGAGAAAGAAACCATAATATTTCATATTCATAGACTCATAGGATCACAGGACGATTTGGGTTGTAAGGGACTGTAAAGATCATCTAATTCCAACTCCCATGCCATGGATGTGGATGTCTCACACTAGACCAAGTTGTACTGGGGGAATCTCACAGAAATAGGGCTGTGAATGTATCCCTGTGACTTGCTCTGGGTCCTAGGGGGTGTCATCCAGGATCTGTGATCCAGTGGGTCTGTGTTTGCTCAGGGGGTTTAGCTTTGCTTTGTTTGGTGAGAGGTGGGCACAGCCAGGTGCCAGTCCTCTGGCACAGACAACAAGCCTTTCAAGTTCTTGATTAAACACCATCCTCTCCCCAGAGTCAGGTTAAATAAATTTGTTCTGACTTTCTGTTGTTAGCTTACAAAAAAAGCCTTTTCCTGATTAATTCTCATCTAGATATCAAACTATTCTCACTCTGGCTGCAGGAATATTCATTGCTTCACTGACAAAAGCCTCTTTTAGTTTGGTCCTTCTTTTGTCTGGTGATACCCCATTGCCCAGGACCTCCAGGGTGGCAGGGACTGCTGCCCTTTGCCTGGGGCTCAGGGGAATGGTCAAGCTCCTGCTTCCAAACTCATCACCCCAAGACACATGCTGCAACCCCTTTGAGAGGAGGGAGGCCAATCCTGCTTTGTGTATGTGAAAAATCCTGTCTGGGGAAGACAGCTATGAAAAACTGCATTTAAAAAATGTGTCTATGAATAAAGCTTGGGGCTAAGAACCCAGTGTGAGTCAGCACAGGCTGCCTGTGTATCTGCTTGCCTGATGGGGCTGATGTCTGAGGGGATTGCTTGATGAGACCGAAACATGAATAATTTTTGAAGTGTTCTAGCAACAACCTGAGTGAGAATTTCCATCTTCTGAGAGGCTGCTCTTGTGTGCCATGGTGGCTCTTGGGAAGTGCAGATGCTTCTCCACTCTTCCTTACTCCTTCCAGGCTCTTCTAACCCCATTTCCTGGGGGAATGTGCACCACTTCTGAAACAGCTTAGTGCCACTTATGTATTGATTTCGTGATGGGTTTGTATCTCTGGGTTAATGCATGTAGCACTAATGACACTGCACATCTAGTAGGAAGCTGCAATGCACAGCCGGACTCCTGGGTGTAAGGGATAGTGCAGTGACCAGGCTTGCACAACCCCTCTGGCATGGAGCTGTGTTCCATGACCTGCTTTTACATACCCTTTCGTGGAAAACAAACCAGGGCTGTTCCTGGCCAGTGCAATCTGTCCAGGATTCCATTTTGTGCTTGGGACTGGTTGGAAGTGCTGATAACAAATGTTTCTCATTGTGATGGAAAAGATGGAAGAAGATGTTTTTACCTCCCTCCTATCTATTTGGGTGGCTCATCTGCCCCATTCCTCCTTCCTCATTACTTCCCTATGGGCTTTATATTTTTCTGGCTGTAAACACATGCCCTAGGAAACGAGGACAGCAGTGTTAGCTTGCATAAAAGGGTGATCATTTCACCCTAGGCAAGCCAGATGTGATTTTCTTCTGAGTCTTACAAAGTCACAGAATATAATTTCCCTCTTTCTATAGACTTGCCATGGTGCAACTTGCTCCTGGATTAATGATCAAAATCTTTTGCCTTGTTATTTAGAAAGATGTTTGCATGCCTGAGTCTTCCAGTCCTATCTCTATTCGTAAATAGTCATTCACTGTGACAAAATGAGAGACAGATTTATCTCTCATTTCCCATCCTTCTTCTTTCCTTTCTGAATTTCATCTGGTGAGCTCATTTTAACTATCTGGTGGCAGTTTCTCAAAATGCTTTTTGATATACTTAAGAAAATTTTGTGAAATAATCTTTAGAAAATCTTTTAATGCTAAACATTAATTCTGAGTGTTGCAAATAAAACATCTTTTTCTCCTCTAAAATACTTACAGAAGTACCTAATGGTAAGCCCTTCAACCTGCCTGCTTGATGTTTCTCCTCTGGAAGAGTCTGTTTCTGCACTGGGAAAGTGGAGCTCTGGTCACAGCATCAGAGGCCAAGTGAGGTTGGATGTGCTGGAAAATGTGGGTCTGGGTCCATCCTCTCCCGTGGCACGGGAAGCTGTAGCACTGAGGCAGAGCAGGAGCAGAGCTAACAGCTGCTCCACTGCTCCTCCCGAGTATGTTTCTTAGTAAGTTTACATGATCAAGCTGAGGAAGGAGAGAAATGAGACTGCATGACACTTTCTGTTTGTGTTTCAAAGCTATCCCAGATTGGTCCTGAGCAGAAGCCTATTCCTGGTGTTGTGGTTCAAGCCCAGCCGACAACTCGGAACCACACAGCCACTCGCTCACTCTCCTCCTTCTTCCTCCCTCTGCTCCCAGAGGGATGGGGAGGAGAATAGGAGGAATGTAACTCCCACGGGTTGAGATAACAGCACTCCAGTAAGTAAGGTATAATACAAACCACTACTGCTACCAATAATAATGATAAGGGAAATAACAAGGGGAGAGGACACAACCGCTCACCACCCACCGACCGATACCCAGCCTGACCCGAGCAGCGATCTGGGCCTTCTGGGTGACTCCCCCCAGTTTCTATACTGGGCATGACGTGCTGTGGTATGGAATACCCCTTTGGCCAGTTTGGGTCAGGTGTCCTGTCTCTGCTTCCTCCTGGCTTCCCCTCCTCCCTGGCAGAGCATGAGACTGAGAAAGTCCTTGGTCAGAGTAAACATTCCTGAGCAACAACTAAAAACATCGGTGTTATCAGCATTGTTCCCAGGCTGAAAGTCAAAGACACAGCACTGCACCAGCTACTAAGAAGGAGAAAAAATGACTGCTGTAGCTGAACCCAGGACACCTGGCAATGGAGAGGAGCAGTCAGTGAGTTGCTGCCTGCAGGACTGGCTGTGTGAACTGTGGCCAGAGCCTGGCTGGGGCTGAGGTTTGGTTGTACAGAGAGCACTGATAAATGCAGGACTGGAGGTGGATAAGCTTGCTTTACATAAATTAGAACTGTGCCAAAGCTGCATTCATCCCTGGAAATGTTCAAGGCCAGGTTGGACAGGGCTTTGAGCAACCTGGTCTAGTGGAAGGTGTTCCTGCCCATGGCAGGGGGGTTGGAACTAGATGACCTTTAAGGTCCATTCTAACTCAAACTATTCTGTGATTCTATGATTCATCTTTCATCTTCAAGTGTCAGTTTTCTTCCCTTAGATTGCACGAAGCCTGGGGACATCACCCACACTCCCTGTGCCTCTGTGTGCCCAGTGCTGCCCAGAATCACTCTTGTTCATGTGGTTTTGGGAGGATGCTCTGGCAGCAGGCTCTGACAGTCTACACTGCAGGCATTGTCCTTAGTCCCCTCAGAGGATGCCTTGAACCTCCATGGGGACCCCTGGAACAATCCCACACTGTGGACATGCAGCGCTTTTCCAGACAACTGGCTCAGGAAGCAGGGAAGGCTGAAGGAAGGTAGAAAAGGGGTAGCAACACCCTTTAGAATCATACCACTCATTACACATAGAAAGTTTTGGGGTATTTTGTTTATTTTTCATTTTATGGCATTTTGGCAATTTCGTTTCCAGCATGATTAACAGCACAGACAGTTGCTCACCTGACTTGAAAAGGTCAGACACAGAACCATCAAAATATTACACAAAGTACTGTTGTTAGCTTTTCATTTTTGCCCCTGCCAAAGTTGATATTAGAAAGAATCATTCATGAAAGCCCTGTTCTGTGACATTTCTAGCTCAATTCGGACATCAAAGACCCTTTCTATTTTCAGACTCCACTCTTGCATTAAAATACTAACCTTTTTTAATGTTTTGCCATTATATATGGAATCTGCTATAGCAGTTTAGAAAGCACAAGACATTTTTTCGTAAGATATTGTATTAAATGATTGATTTTCTTTTCAGAGGAGTTCAGCTTATTTTAGTGAGCCACTGGGTCATTTGGAAAATAAAATTCTGGGAAAATGACAGGTCAGAAGGAGTGATGAAGATCGTAGAGACATAAAGCACAGCAGCTCCTGTTCACAGGCAACTGGCGGTGAGAAAAATTTCTTATACATCGCATTGTTACTAAAATATCAAGTATCCTTACCTGCCAATTATGTAACCTCTATGCCACAAGGGCAAATTATTTTAATTATAGGATTGTTGCATGCGCAGAGAAGATAATTTCTTTGGAAAATAAAATAAGCTGAAATTCAAGTGTTACAGAGAAAAATAAAAAAAACGTTAATTGCTTTGAGTTAGAGACTTGAAGCGAGGGAGGTGGGATGCGCAGAGAAGTTTCATCAGGTCTGGCAAGAAGCAGAAAATTCAAGTTGAATACATGTTAGGCTGAATCACCGCTAGCTTCATATAATTATATTATATTACTGAGAGAAAAGGGTCATTAGTGGATGTAGCACGAAGGTTGTGAGCAGAAGGAGGGAACAGAACATTTCTCCTGCTGGTACAGCGGATAAGAAATACTACCTGTACCTGACAGCAGGCAGTGCAGATGGGCAGCAGGGCCACAGTGCCCCAACCCCAACACCAATGACTGTATCTACCATAGGTTGGTGTTTAAATTCATGTCCTGGGACTTTGGAAATAGTTATCCGACCCTAAGGGCAGAGAGGTTCTTGGCCTGACATGCTCAGGTTGATTTGAAGACAGACACAAGAAGCCCTCCTTCATGACCTGGTGCCATGGGACAGATCCTTCTCCTGGACAGACAAGTAAGGGTGCAGCAAAGACAAAAGTACCTTTGGTTTCCAGCTCTCTTCTGCAGTCTGTGGGTGACCACGATCAGCACACTGACTATGGTGTTGGTGAAGTCACCACAAAACTTCATTTGGGTTTGGAACGAGATCTCCAAAAGACACAGGCAGGGAAAAGAGAAACAAGAGAGTCCACACCAATTCTGGGGAAAGAGGGGGAAGTGGGGTCAAAAACCTGAAGATCCCACAGGCATAACCTGATATATGGCCTCACTGAAAGTTTCAGCTCTTTGGAGGCTGAATTCGGTTATCATGGGCACTGGTACTGGTCTGGGAGGGACACCTGAGGGCAGCAAGTCTGCTGGGGGCTGGCATTGTGTCCTCAGACTCCAGCAGCAACTGGTCCAACTGGTACTGCAGATAAAAGAGTACTGGGGTCTGCGGGGTGGGTTCACACTGGAAGGCCTGGAAGTTGCTTGATATGTCCTTTCATGCAGTAAGATATTCTCATCAGACAATGGCACCCTTTATAATCTGTCTCCTTTTCTACATGAGGAAACAAGAATTGCATGGAAATTTCATCCAGATATTCTGAATGAAGCTAAAAGAGTTCTGTAGATATATAGAAATCTTTCTCCTTTTAGATGATGAATCACAGTTTTAACTAAGTATTAAGCTAATATCTTTTGGACCATTAATGTATTTCAAAGGCCATGCATGCCACTAAGGTCTCCAGTGACTCTTTGTCTTATTTTTATTAAATACTTCATCACTCTAGAAAATGCTTTAGAGCTTGTTACAACTGAAGACAGCTTTAAAATATGATAATATAATGGACCACAATGACATATCCATTTTTACATCTCTCCATATTGCAGAGCAAGGATGCTCATAACGGACGTGTCTAGAAACGTTGCTTACTTCCAGTCACATTTGACTGTTCCCTTGATGACTCTTTTCAGAAGAAAGTTTTATATGGCACTCATTATTCAAGGAGTAGTTTTTACTTTTCTGGGTAAATTATTTTCAAATATTGGCCGATTTCTGTTAGAACAGTATTTTTTACTCACAAGAGAAAGGTGAGCTGTACTTTTGTAGGAGGTGGACAGTGGAAATTCTGCTCCAGCTTTTCTCTTTGACTGCCGCAACACAAGCTCTGGACCCCCTCTGTTGCCCAATTCCTGTGATGCTGGAGCCCCACAGCATGGCCAAGCCATGGGGTTGGCCCCAGTGAGGTCTGGCACCAGCCACTCTCTGAAAGGAGATCTGTAAGGAGCTCTCCAAGGCTGGCAGCACAGCAAGGTGGGCCACCATTTGTAATAAATTTGTGAATTGACTGTGATCAATTCTGCTGCAACGTTGCATGGCCTTGATTGGCCGAACAAAGGTATTCATAGAATCATAGACTCCCAGGTTGGAAGGGACCCCAAGGATCATCTGGTCCAACCTTTCTAGGCAAAGCATGACCTAGACTAGATGTGCCAGTGCCCTGTCCCGATGAATCTTAAAAATGTCTGACACTGGGGAATCCACCACTTCCCAGGGGACATTATTCCAATGGCAAATTGAAATTGTTGTCATTTGGAAAATTTTTACTCTTGTGTCCAGCTGGAATATCTCCATGAGTAACTTGTGCCCATTACCCCATATCTTTTCCATGCAAGCATTTCAGCTAAAGGGCTCTAGAGCATACCAAACCACAGCAGGTGCATAAGGCACAGCCGCGTCACAACCATGTTCCAGGGCCCTTAGCCCAGCTGCAGGGCCTGCTCAGGGCAGGGATTGGGGGCTCTGTGCTGCTCTGCAGCTCCCTAACCTCAGACAGGGACAGGACACAGCTGGACTCTCACCTGGATCACACTCCTTGCTGTATCACTGCATGAATGGCAAGCGGAGCAGCCGTAATCTTCTGGGAGTGCTTCTAACTGATGGCCCATCATCTCTTGCAGCCTTGACAAACACTTGAGAACTTAGACAAGTTAAAAATGAGGTATGGGAAAGCAAGACAGGTCTCCAGGAAGAGCG
>NW_009934888.1:110247-124579 GCF_000696875.1 Nestor notabilis
GATGACTCTCCAGGGAAAGTTTGTGGAGTGCTTGTGCAATTCATATCTGGATTTATGGATGCATGTATGCATATATGTATAGATGCAGACATACATATACACATATATTCCTGCAATTCTACAATAATTCCAGAATTCCCAATGAACTGGGAGATAGTTCTGCTGGGTGAAAACATTTTATTTGCATGCAGAGCTTTTGATTGTTTAAACAAAACTGGAAAGATTTCTCTATGGGCATTTTAAACTTCTAAATCCAGAAACCTGAGATTCTTAGTGGAGCTGACACTCACTGCAAAGAGCTGAGGTTTAAAAAGCTTCTATTTTCAGATACAAGTAGCATTTTTTCTGAAAATCTGCTACCCTTCCATGAATAGCAGCCTTTCCCCATATGGGAAACGTGCCATTCCAACCCCCTGTGTGTCCCCTTGCTGTGTGTCTGGGTGCGAGGAGGGGCTGTGCTGGGCCATGTCACAGCATTGTCCTCCCTAGATGCTTGAAATAACTCACGTACCAGATCCACCACTTCTTAATCCAACTCTAAAATGAACTTGGTCACCCACTGGTTATTTATTTTGCTTTCGGCAAGAGCATGTCCAAATAACTGGGCAGGAGAAATCTTCCTGCAGTTTGGCTTGTGGGGAAAACACATCCTGATCAACAAAATAAAACAAGTGAAAAAAATTATCTCTGGTAGGATCCAGATCGCTAAGTGCAACATCACCAGAAGGCTGGCACTTCCCAGACAGGCACCAGACCCTTGAAAGAAAATCTTTGTTGAAGACTCTCTTATTCAGGGAATGGGCACAGGCGTTCGGAGTGCCCATTGGCAGCCACTTCAGTTGTCCCCTTGGTGCTGTTAGCTCTCTCTTTACCTCAGTCCCATTTCAATGGAGCTCAGACAAAGCCGAGAGCTGAGCTGTAGGAACTGGAAGAAAGATGGTATTGCCATGTTATATATTATCACAGGGATCACCATGGAAACGGAAGGATGGGACTGACCTTGCTAGTTTGCCACTGATCCTGCAAGGGCTCAGCCTTGTTTCTCACACTAAGCTCCTCTGGGATTGGAGATACACATCTGAAGTTAATAAATTAGAAGGGTAAAAGCCATAGAATTTTGGAAATACAAAATGTAGGATCTTTAATCTGCGCTTCAGATATACTTGCTGTGAAGGAAGAAGCTATTTTTGTGCAAATGGGTCTCTGAGATATAAAAGAAGTTTAATATTAAGTTCATTGTTAATTATACAATTCCCTAGGCTTTCTAGCACTTTTCTATAATACAGATCTCCAAATTGGGAAGGTAGCTAATCCTTTCTTTCAAATCCCCCCTCCCATCCTGGTCCCCCCGATGAAGCCCAGATGTGTCCTGGAGCAGAGTCTCCTTGCTCAAGGGCTTCAGGCAGTGTCAGGGTCTCATTGTTCTGCCTACCTGTCCTAGTAACTTCCCAACTTACAGGCTTTTTTGTTACAACAATGATCTGAGGATGACTCTGAAAGAAAAACTGGATGCTTGCATTATTTCCCTCTCATATAGGTACAGAAGTGTTGTTTTAATCACATTTTTAATTATATCTTATTTCTATATTTATGCAGAAAGCTAAATCTCCTGCATCAGTCTGTGGTGTTTGATCAGCCTCCTAGAAGCACTTCAGAAAGACTCCCAACAGCCTGGGTCTTTGCTCCTCTGTGGGCACACTCTGGTCGGTACCTAAACACAGGGATCTGATAACATTTTGCTTGCTGCAGGAGTGGCAGCAGTCCCCATTCTAGGATGGGGGGAAAGAGGAGCAGCTAAAGAAATGCTGAATCCCATGGAATTCCTGAAGAAATGTGTCCATGGATCCCATGCTCCTCGTGCTGTGGCAGCCAGGCAACAACATCCCAAGGACAAGCGTCATTTCAGGGTTTCGTCAGTACGGGGGAACACTTGCTTCTGTGCATGGAAAATACAGACAAGGAAACATTAAGACAACAAAAGCAGGCTGGTCCTTACAAAATAAATCTGTAAAGTAATAAGAATAATTGACATACTGAACTAATCCAAGAATGAAATGTTCAAAGGCCAGCAATGCCAGAAACTGGGTGTTTGCCATACGCTGACCACCGTTTCTTCAATCTATTCAAAGCCTTAGGCTCTGTTTGCCTGCAGACACTCGCTGCAGTGAGCCAAGAGCTGGCGCTGCATTGATCTTCCTCTAGAACAAGGGTGTCTTCCCCTTTGGGATTCTGAGTCCATTTTTATCAGTAACAATAGTGGCGTAATTTGAAATTCATTTGAAGAATGGGAAGTTAGGAAACCACTGCTGTCTGAATAAATGACTTTGTCTCAAAAATCATTTTGATTTCATATGCCTCAGACTGTTACTTCAGATACATGTGCACGACTGGGAACGTAGGAAAATATCTACATGGGCTTTATTTTTTCTCTGCTTTTTGACCTATGATTGCAAGTGACCTACATAACTTTTTATACAGCTGTTTGATATAGTGAAGATGTTATTTCATGTCTACACTTTAATTTGTAAACTTCTGTCAGTTTTCATGTCCTTTTCTGCAGCTTGGATCATAAGGACAAGTTTATGGGGATTTTCAAAGGGGAGAAACCTTTTTTGCATTCCTTTCTCTTAATGTTTTCTGCTATTTCTTCATTTTTGTAATAGTTTGTCTTCTTACTGGTGTTACAAACACAACCAATCCTACTGAGAAAATATTCAGGATGGCCTGAAAAAAATCCAATTGTTATTTAAGAGGCCAAGACAGACAATCTTATTAGACCAGCACAATGTGTCACTGCATTAAACCCTAATCAAGGCTATTAATACAAAGCAGAAAAGCTTACCTAACCCAGATTTTGGGGGAGCTTTGATATCTGTGCAGGGTCCTTTTGTTTCCCTATTGTTACAAACCTTATTTCTAAATGACACTGGCATTAGCACAAGCTTTACTTTGCTGGTTGCTTGCAATAGCATGAGGATGGATGGATCCTCCTATGTCCAGCTGAGACCGTTTGGCTTTTTCCCCTGTGCAGTTTCCATGTGTGGCTTCTCCATTTTTGTGACTGGTCACTGATGGTCTCTGGTTGTACAAAATCAGTCAGGACTGTTTCCCCCTCTGCTTCTTTCTGGCTGTGATGCCAAAGAGCTGGATACTGATTCTAGTCTCCCCTTGGCTGCTGGAGAGGCTGTAAACACACACAGAGTAATGTGGTGGGCAGAGGGAAGGGCTGGCAGCTCTTAAGAACAAAAGCTTCAGCTAAAATGCCTTGAGAGGAGCACCTGCAGCCACCGGTGTTGTCCTTGCAAATTATTCTCTAACTGACTCAATTTTGATGTCCCCACATGGCAGGATGCAACAGCACTGCCTCCTGTCTGCTTTTAGCTTTTGATCCATGCCATGAGGGATTGGATCCATCAGGCTGGATTTACAGCTGGTATCAATAGGGGAGGAAAGGAAAGAGAATAGGATCTGCTGATTTTAGAAGAATAACAACAAAATCCCCAAAAATTTACTTTAACAATGAAACAAACTGTACAGAACACAACTTAGATATCAGGAAGACGTTCTTCCCTGTGAGGGTGGTGAGGCACTGGCACAGGTTGCCCGGAGAAGCTGTGGCTGCCCCATCCCTGGCAGTGTTCAAGGTCAGGCTGGATGAGGCTTTGAGTAACCTGGTCTAGTGGAAGGTGTCCCTGCCCGTGGCAGAGGCTGGAACTGGATGGTCTTTAAGCTTCCTTCCAACCCAAACCATTCTGTGATTGTATGATTAGTTTGGCTCCATTCCCACCTCCCTCAGGGAATCACAAGTGCTGACACACACATGCACACACAAAGGAGCTGATTTACTCAGCGAGGGGCAGGAATTTGTTTCCCTCTGAAGATAGCTCTGATGTCTGCTGCAGAATCTAAGTACAGGCATTTAGCACTAAGGGAATCATGGCTTATTGTTTATTTTGCAAGTCCTTAATGAATCGTAGCCATGGAGCCAGGTACTTCAGTGGTATTTCATTTGTGGCCTTGGGAGCCCTGTCAGCTCAGGGTCACAAACCTCACCCTTCTTCCACAAGCTCCTGTAACCACACGCAGCTCTGGTACCATGGCCAGGCATGGTGCATGCGTTTCCATCTAAGTTTCTTTGGTGGTAGGCAGTGACTGGGAGAGCTTCTCCTTGCAGAAATACCTCCTTTTCTATTAAATATAAGCAAATGGCACGTCCCCACTAACCCAGCAGTATAATCCTGGAGGATGTGGCTCAACAGGGGTTTCACACGTGGTTTAATTAAGCCAAGAGACATTACTGAGCCATTGTCCTGGCAGCAATAAGCTGAAAACCACACTGGTATGTTGGCTGCCAGACATTATGAATACTGCATCTGTGATTTCTCAAGAGCTGCCCAAAGCCATGTGAGACTCAAACTATTATTCACTGAAAGAAGAAAGACTATTGCCCTTCAACATTTTTTTTTTGTTAGTGTGAAGACATGCTTCCCCAGTCTTCCAGATAATAAAGCACAACCATTCACAATGGAAATATTGAATGAAAAGGTATTTGCTTCAGTTCAATGTCAATTTTGCTTCAAAACTCCAACATTTTTCTTGGGCATGGAGCTCTCATGGGATTTCTGTCACTTCTCACTTCCCTGCAGGCAACAGCAGCCTGAGAAGAGCTTTATCACATCCTCAACCCAGTGCTCGCCAGGGATGCAACCGGACAGGTTCCTCAGGTCCCCAGTTGCCTCCAGATGCTGCAGGAGATGGCTCACAGCAATGGCACCCAGGGGTGAGGGTGGAACTGTCACGTGGAGGCCCGGCAGCAGCAAGGAAAGTGCAAAGGGAAAAAATACTGCAAGGTAAAATAGATCCTGGCCAGGAGAAATCATGAGACATAGGCACGTATTTTGTAAACCAGTATTTTGTCTTTTTTTTTGGCTGTGGTATGAAGGTGTGCCTGGCTCATGTGTCTAACTTTTTGTCTAAAAAAACACAGGCTAAGACCAAGAGCTTGGCATCAAAGAAGTTGGTCAACTTTTACTAAACGGTGAGAGGTGAAACGTCTTCCAGAAGACATAGCAATTTACTTCAATTTAAAAAAAAATCGATTTTCAATTTCAAAACATTTACATTTTAAATTTGTCAAGATGAAATACTGAAGAGTACTAACAATAAAAGATAGAGCAAACTGAAATTGCTTGTTGCACCAGAAAAAAGTAAACTCAGGCAGACTTATTTCTGATTTTATTATTATTACTTTTATTATTTTTGAGAAGCTGGAAAGTGATGAAACAGAAAAAAAATCAATTATTTACATAATCTTGCTGGAACTTACTTTAAACTGGAATTACCTTGAGAGCACAAAGCCTGTATGTTGGGGTTTTCAGGAGTGAAATAGCAATTCAGCCTTTTCAATCACGTTATATTTTGGCAGAGCTATGGGCAAGACCCCAAACCACATACTCTCAACCCCCAGAGAAGATCAGTTTGAAGAAAAAGGTCCTGTGGTTCCCTGTGCTGCCCACCCCTGTTCATTCATTTTGTCATCTGGACAAAAATAAAACTTCTGGATTCATCACTGCATTTTCCCGTGCTCAGTTTTGCTGCTATTGGTGTGCTGCCTGCCAGGGGAGAGTCACTGGAGGGTCCTGGGCTCTGCAGTGAGATCTGGGGTGGTTGTGCACCCCAGTCAGTGCCTGCCTAGATAACACATTAGATCTTGGATAGAGATGCCTATGGCCATTGGAGATCGAGGTGCCCATGGTCACCAGAGATGGAGATATTTATGGATGTTGATGATAGAGGTACCCATGGCCATTGAAGATGGAGGTGTGTTATGGCCACTGGAGACTTCTGAGCATGCTTGAATAATAATATGGGGCTGGCAGATAAGGTGGCACTGAACAGGTAACCACTTCTCTCTGAAGAGGCACCTGAAAGCCAGTCATGGCATTCACTGAAGTGTCTCAGATGGCAACTAGAACCTGTCCCAGGAGGAGGCCTTAGGTAAGGTGACACCTACAGTGACATAATTTTGTCTCCCTCTGGTTACAGCTCCTGCTGCATATAAACCAGACACAGGCATTGGAGTAGTACTACTGAATTATATAATCCTGAAAAAAAATCTGGGTAAAATGACCCTTTTGGCCAATAAGAAAGGAGCATTATCTCAGGGAAGCTTTGCTGGCCTTTGACACTCACTTTGGGTCTTTAATATTGTCAGACCAGGCCAGGTCTCTGGCATGAAACTCAATCCAGTTCATGCACAATGCCTTAATCTTCTATTTTTGTATTTGAAGAAGGAGTAGTTGAACCTCTTCAGGAACTTATCTTCATAACCATGAAGATAAGTGGGAGAGAGAAAACTGTAAGGATATTCCTATAGGTCATATTTACTCTGTGTAAGAGGAATAAGGGCAAATCTATTCATCTGTCCAAAAGCCTCAGACCTTCTCTGAGAAGCAAGAATAATTATGTCTGAAAAGGTCAGTGCAAGAGTTTAAATCCAACATGCCAAAGAAGAGAACATGCTGGATGCTCTGTGACAAGACAGAGCTGAGCACACACATGCGAGCTGCTAAATAAAATTGAATGTGTCACTTAGTTGAAGTAACTTGATTTGCAAGAGCACACATACCAGTTTGGCAAGGATGGAGCCCAGGGATGGTGAGCACAGCAGAGCAGGGGAGTGAGCAGGGGCAGGAGCACAGTTAAGAGCTTGGTCCCTGCTCTGTCTTGACCAGGCACAGGGTCTTGCTCTACAGCAGCCAAACCTGGTCTGCCTTGGAGTTGACTGGGGATGCTCCTGAGGTTCCTTATGCCAGCTGATGAGCATATGCACCACTGGGCCAGACTGGCATGTGCCGTGGGGAGGTTTTCCCTTTCTTTACCCTCTGCTCTTTCTCCTTTCCCTTTACTGGGGAGGGGGGATAAAACATGTTGTACTTTTCCTTTTTTCTCTTTGATTTTAGATATTGAGAGTAAAAAAGAAAAGAAAGGTTTTACAACTTTCATGGGACAACAAAATCCCTCTTACTTCTCATTTTACATTACTACTTTTTGCACTACAGCTTTGCTCTGCAGCCCCTTCAGTAAATGACCCATTTCTGAGCAGCTGGGCTGTGGCTGAGCCATGAAGATTTGTAGGTAAAATCCCACAGCTCTGGGTGAAGATATGGGCACGCTGTCAGCAATGTGGGGCAGCAGCCTCTGCTTCAATCTCCTCCCTTTCATAGCAGAAGAAATGTCTGGTTTGCAGCTCCCCTTGGCTGTGAATGTGTGTGAGACAGCTTAGGGTGTGTGGTGAGCGCTCTGTGGAGGTGGCTTGCACAAAGCTGTCCAGCATCTGTGCTCTTTGCCCTGCTAGCCCCCTTCTCTGGAGTTGCCCCCCACACCTCCTGCTCATTGTCCCCTACACCCCTTCAGCACCATGGAGACACTTACAGCCCCTGCTCAACAGAAGGCATTACTGACATAGGGTGCTTTGCTCTCCCCATCCAGTACCTCACATGCATTACATCCCCCTTGTTGCTTCTCTTTGTGGGCATTTATTTCTTTCCTCAGAGCATCACTAATTCCTGAACCTGCCCCACAGGTTTTAGGAGGTAATGTAATAAAGTCAGTGTTTTCCTTTGTGTCTCCTTTCTGTGCTGAGCTGCATGTCAAAGCGAGCATGCAGGAAGGTGCAGCAGGCTGGCGTGCAGCAGGCGAGAGCACAGCTCTTGCAGAAGCTGGTCAGGCATTCACTGTCAGAGCTGGGCTGGTCCCAGGGCTGTGAATGCTCTGCCTGCAGCCGCTGCTGGCTCTCCAGGGAGTCATAAGCCCCTTTAGGCAGCCACAGTGAGATGCTGCTGTTGAAAATTGCAGGATACCCGTCTTTGGCTACAGGAATTAATTTTTAATATGGAAATGAATTAGTTTGTGACTGCACTTGCTTAAAAATATATGGTGAATCCATATCACAGTCTGGTCAGGACTGTGAGTGTCTGAGAGGAAATACCAAGGACCCAAGTTCCCTGCCCATCGTTAGCTGATGTTATTTTATCCAAGTAAGAACTCCGGTAATTTCAAAGAAAAATATTATCAGATATCAGAGTAGTTAACTTTTAGTTAAAAGTAAAACTTTCCTTTTCTTTTTTCCTCAGGTATTTAGAGAGAACAGACCATCTTAATCCACCTTCTAGCTATCAATGGTACTTCTTTGTGAGAAGTGATAAAAGAGATGTTTCAAAAGACTGGTGCCCGGGGACCCTCAGTAAGAACTGCCACAGAACCGGATCAGAAAACAGTGCACAGGAAAGAGAGTTTTCCCCACTGCTAATTAAGTAGAATTTTCCATCTGACTACAAAAGATTAAAAATAAAATCACAGCTGGGGTACAAGGGGTGGGGAGATTTGAAGCTCCAGATCTGGTTGCAGACCTGGCTGTGGACCATATGGGGCAGCTGGAAGGTCCCTGGCCATGGGGCTGAGCTGCTGTGCCGGGCCCATGCTGAGACCAACTGACCTTGTGCCTGTGGATTTTCTGTCCTGTTTTGAATCAGGCCACATCAGCTACAACAGGCCTGTTAGGGAGCATTCATTTTGAGTTATTAAATGACAGAGGAGGCACAGCAGGTTCTGGAGGACTGTGCTCATCGATCCTTGGTCAAAACCAACTTCCTCTGCTAAACTGGCCTCATCTACCTGCAGCATCCGTCTGTTTCCCTTGCTTTAAGAAGTGAACCAAGAAGCCTTTCCTCAAATCTTGGTTCACATGCAGGCATTTATAGAGAACACCATGCTTTCATTTTAATATCAGCTAAACAGACAACCTAGATGGGACTCCCAACATTTGCTTGTAAATACCTGATGTCTCTGACCCACTGGTGGCTTTCCCTCAGCTCTCGGCTCTGCTACTGTCCTGCTGGATGACCTGCGCCAGCTCACTCCTCTGCCAGGCTCTTGCTTACACCGGTGTTGGTAGCTGCTGCCAATTTGGCATGTGAGCAGAATTTGTGGCTGGTTGTGTTTTCTGCATCATTTGCAGTCCTGTGGTGTTGTGCCACATGCACCTACACAGTCTTACCCATCACTATGTAACCTGGGACCAGGCTGTGGCATGAGCCAAGCTGTAAAGCTGCCGCAGATGGACTGACACACTTCACTCCCACACATCACCACACTCTACCCTGTGACTATAGCCTATTCATCTTACCCTCACAACATAGTGACATGGTCACTTCTTGCCTCTGTGTCATACATAGTACATGGCAGTTCAGGTGCTTACAGATTCATGGCAAGTAGATAGTGAAGCACTGCTCTTTGTTCTGCATTCATTTGTATGGTTTGGGTGGTTGAAGTTAGGTTATTTGTACCAAACCTTTATATGCAATATAATTATCAGCAACAGACATATTAGAGTTAGTAAATTCATGACTGGGTGAAGTATGAAATTAAAAATTCCCATTGCTGTCAGTGACCATCCAAGAAGAATTTCTCACCAATGGTGTTATCCATCTTTCTTCACTCTTTGTGTATTGCTTCTGTGTCATGATGAACAGTGATCAGAGTTTTGTGTCCTTTGCTTTGGATGCATTCTAGCAGCTAAGACAGGTCATCGTGCTGTAGTAGTTTCTTCACCAATATAATATACAATAGGTAATAAATCTTGACTCGATGTATAATTATATTGCAACAACTGATAAGACATAACAGAAGCTGAATAATTAAAGTTGGTTCCCATAATTTTAGTAAAGTTACTAACACAAATATTTGAGTGATTGCTTGTATCTGCAGTAATGTTATCTGTGAATACAAAAATTGCAAAGGGTTCTCTTACAAACACATCCCTTTCCAATATATATACAAGTACTATTTCAGCGATTTCATTGGGATGTATTTCAAAATGACAGACATTTTGTTCAGAGCTAAGATGAATGTCTTGGGCTTTGATGGTGTTACTCTTACAAATAAATCCTTATTGTTCCTGTACAACTCATGCATTAACATCACAGTTTGCCATTTGTTTCCACTTCCTTGGGCCCATACTCTGTGCTTTAATGGATAGAATATATCTCCATTGTGATTTAGCCCTAACACAGTGATTTGGTATATGCTGTCTAAGACAAAAGCTGTGGCCTTATTGTTGTTGGGGTCATAAGTTAAACTGACTAAATACCACCAGGATTTGAATTATTTTTCAAATTTAGTTGCATTATCCCAAATTACCTTTTGAATTTCAGTGGGTAAGATGCCATCCTCACCTTCTCTTGTAGTTGTTGCTACCAGAGATTGTATGCACAGTTAAGCTTGGATACAGATAAGTGCTAAAGAAACATTATTTTTGGCTGTACTAAGTGAATCCACAATCACTTTGTGGTCCCTTTCATTAAATCTTTCTCATTGAGGCAGTGTATCAGACAAGAGCCATTGGTTAGTTCCCATTGCTAACAGAGAAGACCACAACGGGTGTTTTGATTTGTTTAAATCACTTATTGTGCTCAGTTTATAGTAACATGAACAGAGAGTTTCCATTTGCCATCCTGTGGGGTGCTGTAACAGAAAAACAGAGACTTGTTTAGACAGAGAGAGTCTGAACAGGTCATCCCATTAAAAACAGGGAAAAACCCATCATGCGCTAATTCTGTGTTTTTCATCACTGCTATTGGCAGCTTCCCAGGCAAGTGGGACACCAGGTTTAGTTAGGGCCGGCTCCTGCTAGGTAGGCACACCATTTTCGGATAGTGGAGTTTCATGCAACTCCTTCTGGAGGAGCAATCCCTGTAGGACTGCTTCTAGGAAATTAAATGGTCCTCTGGTTTGCAGAGGTTGTCCCTGATGTATTTTCTCAGCTCATCTAACTGCTTGGACTAAATACAAAAGTCCTTTTTCCCATCCAGGGTACCATTTCTTTAAATGCGGTTGAGCTGAACAACAAAGGTCCTTTTGGCCCATGAGACTGGTTTATAGCAGGTTATAGGGAGCAGCATGTTTGGCCAAACCCCTATAGTAGCTTCAGCTACAGTACGGTCATGGGGTACACTGGTCTCAGTGACTGAAGTGTCCTGAATTCTTCAGTCAGAGTTTTGGCACCCTCTTTATATTCTAATTCCCACCCCAGGGTTTGCCTTTCCATAAGAGTGAGTGTAATTGGAATGAGTATAATGATAGAAAATCCAGGTACATGTTTCCTCCAATATGGTGAAGTTCCCATTAATTGTTGTAGTCCCGTACTTGACTGGGGCTTTTGCAACTTTCAAATTTTTCTTAATGTGTCTGGAAGAATCACTGCACTACCTGCTCTCCAACAAGTACCTACAAATTTTACTTCTTTACTTGGTCCCTGGAATTTTCTGGGTGGAACTTCAATTTTGACTTTATTTAGCACTTTCCATGCTGCTGCTGCTAGTGCTTCCCCACCCTCTGAGGGGAAGTTCCTCCAATCAGAATATCATCTCTATATTGGTACAGGGTCACTTCTGGGAGGGGTGAGTCTGTAACAACTCAGAAAGTTTAACAAAGTTTGTTAGTAAACGTGGCAGTGGTTTAACAAGATTCCATGGTGAAGTGCACTTGAGTTTTAGCTGCAGAGAGGGCAGGGTCAGACTAAACAGTCAAGAGACCCTCCTACTGAGTCATGAGGTTTAGAAAGGACCTTGTGTTCTAAACTCCTTCTCAGATAGAAGTCAAGGTACAGCTGGATCCAGATTTATCCCCAGACTTGGTCAACAGTTTATGTCTAAAGGGTTACATGTGCACAATCAATCCTTGATATCACTTAGATAAGATTTTAAAGTTCAGCATGCTGCCAATCACTTATTGAGTATTTGTTGGTGCCAGGAATCTCTCAGCCTTGAGGATTAACCTCAAGAGGCATCCCTGCTCCAGGGGTGATCCTGGTGTGCAGCTGCTGTTGCAGAATTCCATGGGCCTGACCTGCACTGGAGATAGAATGAGATCGGTGACCTACAGGCACATTTGCATCCTGAATGCAGGAACTTGGCTCAAGTCAGACCTTGACCAGGACTGTGTTTGGGGTAATGGTGCATGTTGTTTAGATTAGCCCTTTGCTCTTGTGTTTTTATCTGTCTGCCTGAATCAGGCATCCCATCCCAGATGCACCCATTCCCATCCCCACTGGTGGTTATCACTTGGGTAGGGTTGGGAAATAAAGGGAGGCTGTACACACACACCCTTCCACAAAAGCTCTACCTGCAAAGTCTGGATGGTTTTCTTATGACAAATGCAGCTGTACTGTGGTTGAGAATGAATTTACTGTAGACACTCGTACTAACAAGGTTTCAATGTAAATGGAAATTGGACAGGAATACAGAGATGTCTCATACATGTTCACACTGGAATTAGTTTAGGATTAAAACAAATAGTCATATATTCTATTACTGTATTCACACAGCTCTAAGCTTTAATCTAGAATAATAGACTTTACTGGATAATTGCAGAGACTCTTTAACATGCAGCATCACATAAATTAAATGAGTGAGTCAGAGCTGTTTTGCAGGCTAAGGAAGACTCTCTGCTATGGCTGCTGAACACCGCGACACGATGTCTCTGGAGAAAATGTGAGTGGAGCCACCCGGGGCTGGTCCAAGGGGCCGCTATTTGGCAAAATACTTGCCTTTTTTTTTTTTTATAATAGAAAACATAAACAAAATGAAGAGAAACAAACAGAAAAGAAGGGAAACAAAAAAATCAAATCCTGAACTTCTCAAATTAAATACATCTCATCTGCAGAAAACAAACATGCCAGAACAAACCCCCATAGTTCACACCCCTCCCCAAACTGCCCTTCCATGGGCTTCATCCTTCAGCAGGGCCTGGGACAACCCATGCAATGGAAAATATAGAGCACTGTGCCAGTGCTCTTCTATTGCCTTTCCCTTTTCCTGGATCTGAGTCCTCCTCTCCCTCAACCTGCCCAGGGGTTTCACACCAGTCGCCTCCCTCCAAGACATCTAGAAATGCACCAGCCCCACCAGCCCCAGCATCACCAGTGTGGTGGCATGGCCCAAAGTTGGGGGGACACAGAACATGGAGGGGTAGGACCTGGGGCCTCAACCACCACAGTGCAAGCCATGCTTTGTGCCACATCACGGGGATACTAAATTTATTTCTTTTAGGAAGTGCTCAAGGCCAGGCTGGACAGGGATCTGAACAACTTGGTCTAGTGGAAGGTGTCCCTGCCCATGGCACTGAGTTGGAACTACATGAGCTTTAAGGTTTCTTCCAACCCAAACCAGTATGTGATTCTATGATTCTATGAAGGTATTTAATCACCTAAGCTGCTACTTTCCATGCAAAAAGATTAGTGAAGCTAAATATATATATAAAACAATAAATCAGAATTTGTTATATTAAGTTGTTCCTTTTTTATTTAAAATGTACTTTTTCATAAAGAAGAGGCATAGCTGAAAAGCAAAATGGATATTTTGAATTTCTGGCTGTGAAATGTTCATCTGGCTCATTCTTTTCCCCTGACGGGTACAGAGCAGAGTGAGACTGTGCGGACACTGCAGAGGGGCGAGGACACTGCATGGTGGAGAAAGGGGGCACAAGGACTTGAGAGCCATGATCAGGGGGCTGGGGACATCAGCCCGGCAGCCCTGTGGGACCCCCACTCAGGTCCTCCCGTTCTGTGCCATCTGTGTATGAGTTCCTGCATCGAGGTGAGCTGACCTGCCCCTGCCAGCCAGCTCAGATGGAACTAAATGCTAATTTAGGTGATGCAGCACAGTGAAACCTTTGCTCCCTCAGAAGGGCAAGAGGTGCAGAGCTGAAACTAATGAGACTAAAAATATTGCAAAAAAATGTACTGGATCCATGTATACAATTCTGAATGCAGTTAAAACTTAATATATCAGCTAGGACATTCTGACCTGCCCCTGCCAGCCAGCTCAGATGGAACTAAATGCTAATTTAGGTGATGCAGCACAGTGAAACCTTTGCTCCCTCAGAAGGGCAAGAGGTGCAGAGCTGAAACTAATGAGACTAAAAATATTGCAAAAAAATGTACTGGATCCATGTATACAATTCTGAATGCAGTTAAAACTTAATATATCAGCTAGGACATTCCAGGTATCTCCTTCTGTGACATGTTAAAACTAAAATGTATCATGTGTGCTTGATATGGTTCGATTTAACAGATGTATGGATTGTAAATACAGCTGCTCTCTGAAATTAGTGTTGTAGTGTAGTTCAAATGTGAAGGCTTTAATTAAAGATTTTCAGTTCTCCTTCCTTTGGAAACAAATTAAAGATGAGAAAATGCAGAAGTGCTCACTTTTCTCTAAATGCGAGCTGTACTTAGATATGGTAGAGTGAACATATAATAATATATAATAAG
>NW_009934889.1:0-31685 GCF_000696875.1 Nestor notabilis
GTCTGGCCAGGGCTACCTCTGCAGCCCTGATGCTCCAGTGGCCCTTGAGGGATTTCTGATGTACAGCACGAACAACTTCATCCTCATCCAGGCGGAAACTCAAGGGGAGGCAGCTGTAAAATCATGCACATTCGGAGCTACAGCTCAGCCCACCTTTTTCCTTTTTTGTTTACAAGAGAAGGGATGCCTCCATCTACCCCAAAGTGAGCTAACTGCTGAAAGTACCTGGGCAGCTGCTGTTTTCCCCATGGGACAGCATATTTTTAACCTTTCAGCTGAGGAAGGAGCTGTGCCAAAGCAGGTCTCTCTGGGGTAAGAATAGCATCTGTCGTCTTAGGACACAACACAGTTGTCCAGCTCCTGCATGGCAGCACGTTGTGCTGAGATATAGAAGGCAACCCACCCGCCAAGGAATGTCTTCAAGTGCTATTAGTGGAAGCGGATCATCTCCACAAACAGGCATGACCCCGTGCAGGAGTCTTCCAAGAGCAGGGCTATTCTGAGCTTCTGACACTGAGGATGAAGGGAAACACATGATGGGCCAATCCTCCTGGCATGGGCCACCTCCAGAGCTCTGTGCAGCCCTTTCTCCTCCCGTGGGAATGGCTCTTGGGAAGGCAGATGAGTGGATTTGTGGGACCTCAGAGCCCAGGAGGAGGGGTCCAGGAGGGAGCTGGGAATTTGCTGGGGACACAAGGCCGAGCCTCAGCCTGTCAGCACTGCCCAGCCATGCTTATGGCAAGTCCTGCACGAAGATGTATACCTGTCCCTGAGCTTTGGGCACATGGCTGCCTGCTTCATTTTCAACCCCATCCATGAAAGCTACACAAAACCAGAGGCTGTGTAACTGCATGCAGGTGAAGAAACAGTTGAGTTTTCGAAACAGAGTCTGAGAAAGGCTATGGTAGATCAGAGGAGACAGAGTCACATCCGTCATGCAAGAGCTGCCTCTTCAGTGACTTGCCTGTCCTTTCCCATCAGCATCCTTTGTGACAGTGTTTTTGTTCAAGCCATCAGAGAAGCTATCTCCAGGCATCATGAGAAGGGATGACTAGTCTGGCGTCTCTGCAAGGTATTGAGTTGCTTCCTTAAGGTCCTGATTAAAAACTGAGGTCTGCTCCTAAAGAACCATTTCCTACTGCTGTCTATGTCAGTGACAGCACTGACGTAGGATCTGCTCACCAGTGCTCAACAGTGACACTGGAAGCAGGCTGGACTTCCTTTTGACAGGTGGTGTGCTAATGAGGCTGCACTTGGGAGCCCTGAAGGTGAGAGCTCTTTGCAAATTGTGTTATAGGTGTACAGCCATGAAGCTGTCAGTTGCAACTTCCCAGCACTGTAAACATCTATTTGGAGACCAAGCCTCTGGCACTGACTTAGACCAAGCAGACAGTGTCAGCCCTAAGGATAACCCCAAGGATCCACTGGCAAGCTCTACCTTGAAAACACTGGAGGTAAATTAAGGTGGAAAGCATTCAGGGGCTACCTGCCTCAGGCTTGGGCACAATCATTTTCTGCACAACCTGCGTCACTTCAGCCCACACAACCAGCCCCACTCCCATCCTTGCAGCCCTGCTAGGCTATAATGCCTCATGGAGGATCCACCTCTGCTTCTGAACACTACATACAAATGGTAGTAGATAAAGGTGCAAAGCTGTGGACTGTTGCAAGCTTTCAACCTGCTCTGCTCCTGAGTCTGCTTCTTCTTTCCTTTTAGTGCCAGCTGCACTTCACTCCTCAGTTGCTGTTAAAGTCTTTCTCATTCCCTCCACACTGGTGCATCAAGAGCTCCTGCAGCCTGGAATCAGCTGGGGTGCCTGGCAGTGAATGCTTCAGATGGGCAGAGCTGCCACAGTGGGTGCAAATCGGTAAGCTGACATTGCCAAAAGGATTTCCAAAGTAACTAAACAGCCCTCAGTTACTGCTAACCTGCAGTTGATGCACTGTAGACACAGCCCTGCAGGCTGTGAGGCTCCTGAGAAAATCCTCCAAGGCAGTGTGGTCTCCCTAAACAGAAGGGACAGAAGTTATTTGGATGCCGAGAGCTGTGGGTTCTATGAAAACATCATCTGAGGCAGACATTTGGTGGGCTTGTCTATAACATACCTTGCATTGTGCCTGTGTCCTTCACCCAAACCAGAGGCGAGGCTTAATGCATCAGAATAATCCAGCTGACATGGCTGATTGATAGAGTACAGTTGTACATGCCCACTGTGCCTCTGCTGTTCAGACCATGGTCTGAATGAAGGAAAAAATGTTTGACAATTTCCCCCTTCCCTTCTTCCTCACCCTCTTCCATCCTTATCCCAAATATAGACAGTATGTAGGCTGAAAGGAAGGTAGAGGTATATGAGAAAGGAATGGAGGTCTACACCCATCAGTTTTCTCATTTTCTCTTGCCTGAGGCAATGCCACAAGCAGCCTGTTGTGTGAGAGCTGACAAGGCTGACCTTTGAGGTGATGTGTTGAGGAAGGTGTCAGTGCCATACAGTGCCCAGAGGGACAGTCTTTCCACCAGGAGCAGGGGTGGAAGCAGCTGAGAGGATCTCAAGTAAGAGAGTGGCACAACTTAGGGGCACTATCAATGTGTCCTGACAGTGCTCTGTGTGCACAAAATCCTCTCTGCCAAGGATATGTCGGTCGTTCATGGTGCACTGCACTGGAACTCCTGATAACTGATGTTTAGGGTTTGTGACTGCCAGGATCACAGGCAAAAGCAGGGAAAGGAAAAAGGAAACGGAGCCGTCTCTCTTGCCTTTCACATGGGAAGTAAGCTGTGATGAAAGGACAATGGGAGAAGCATTATAGCTATGTGAGGGCAGGAGCAGGGCAAGGAGGTTGGTGGAGATGGAAGAGAGCACAGGCTGGACTATCAGTAGCCTCCACAGAAATGGCTAAACCCCAAAGTTTTGGGGCCTTTATGGGGGAGAGTTTGCATTAGCTTCTCCCTTCCCCCAGCCAGGGAAAGTGAGAAAACTTGTTCTGCAATGCAGTATCCCAAGCTTGATCAGAAAAAAAGAAATGAAAACAAAGGCAGCACCATTTATAGTGTGCATGCAGAGGAATCTACGGTCTTTATTCTCTAGACATTAAGGTGAGTACAAAGACTCATTGCAGAAGAAAGCGACCGAGAGGTTCACATTTTGTGCAGCCCTCAGGTCACTTTGCTGCCTCATAGCAGCTTCATTCTTCCTCTCCTATCTTCTTGACATGAAATACCTCCCGGGTCTTCACTCGGAGCTTGTTGACCTGGGACTCTGCAATGTCAGCCCGCTCCTCGGCTTCCTCCAGCTCATGCTGGATCTTGCGGAACTTGGAGAGGTTGACATTGGACAGCTCCTCCTGTGCAGGGAGAGGGAGTTGGTGGTGAGGAGCCCAGGGCAGGGGTTTCACTCCTGCTGCACCTCAGCCTTGTGGGACTGCAGGTCTTTGCTGAGGGAAGGCACAAATCTCCATCCCCCACCCACGCTGCTCACACATAAGCCTCACAGAGACTTCCTTATCGTCCCTTGTTTAAACTATTCCATCCAAACCAACCAAAACACCTTTTGAATTGTCCCAGTTCTGTCTTCTGGAATGCACAAAGTGGGGTGGACAGCATAGCAGTTTCTGACTTTAGCTGCCAAGAAAAAGCTGTTTGGGCTGCAGTTTGTTACTCTTTGCACTCAAATGTTATGGCTAAGAAAGAGCAGCAGCACCAGGAAACAACATGTATACTCCCCAGAGGGGAGTTTATATGGTGTCCTCAGAGAGAAAGTACCTGCAATCTCCTGCCACTCCCCACTAGGTAAGTATAACTTCTCATTCTTTCTCCATGCCTGCTATGACAGCACTGTCAGGTAACTGCCTATCTCTTTCTTCTTAAAAAGGATAAAATACCATGCACACTCCTTTAGCCATTGTCTCCATTCACACGTATCATTGCTTTGTCTTATGAAGATAGTTGCTTTGCAGAAGAAATAGAAACTTATTTCCAGTTCATCAGATGAGCTAAACATCTCTGCCTCCTGTTCTGGCTCAGTGTTCTGGGTTTGCACTCTCTGAAATAAGGTGAAGAACTTAGAGGAGATGAGTCAGAATCCATCTGTGTCCCTCTGACAAATCACTCACTCATAAAACAGCAAAACCTTTCTATACTGGGCAATGCAGGAAAGAACCTGACTCAAAAATTTATCAGTTGAGAGGCTGGTTGTGAGCCGCATCTGTTAATCTGTCCTCTTGTACAAAAGATTGCAGGACATCTCTTTAGTTCATCCCTGCCAGCAGCGTGGCCAAAAGAAAATGATGTCAACCATACTCAGGATTCTCTTCCTAGAGTCATTACATTTCTCATGGGCAACCACTTCTTACAAGCATTACAAGGAGGAATTTCTTGTAGCCATACACTAAGCTATTCTGAGACAACTAACATTTGCTTCCTTGCACTTGCAGTCCATCATTGTTTACCAGATCCTACGCTTTCCAAAAAAAAACACATATTAATTTCTCGTATTTGTGTTTCTATTCAGAACAAGATGTTGGCTACCACTACAAGCAATACTTACAGCCTCTTCAGCTTGTCTCTTGTAGGATTTCACCTTCATTTGCAACTTGTCCACCAGATCCTGGAGCCTGAGAATATTCTTCCGGTCTTCCTCAGACTAAAAGAGTTGGAAAACAGCAGAGTGAATTGGTTTCCCCACACATATGTTAGCAATTCCCCTTGTCAGAGAGAGTATGTGTGCATCCTAGGACACCTCCTGCCTTACCTGGTAGGTCAGCTCCTTCACCCTCCTCTCATACTTGCGCACACCCTTCACAGCTTCAGCGCTGCGCTTCTGCTCAGCATCAACCTCCCCTTCCAGCTCCCGCACCTGCAATCACAAGCCCATCTTTGGAGCTTCCTGGTATCTCTCCAAGGCACATGCTCACTCTTGCACAAATACCAGCCCTACGCACTCTGGCCTCCAGCTTCTGGATTTGCTTCTTGCCTCCCTTCAGTGCCAACTGCTCAGCCTCATCCAGACGGAGCTGCAGGTCCTTCACCGTCTGGTCCAGGTTCTTCTTCATCCTCTCCAGGTGGGCGCTGGTGTCCTGCTCCTTCTTCAGCTCTTCTGCCATCATGGCTGCCTGATGAGAGCAAAGGGTCAAAGCCAATTTGGGGCTGGAGACATTCTGGAGAGAGAGCACTTATTTTTGAGCAATGAAAGGAGCCCCTGACTCACATCTGTGATGGCCTTCTTGGCCTTCTCTTCAGCATTGCGGGCTTCCTGGATGGTATCCTCCATCTCACCCTGAATTTGGGCAATGTCTGTTTCCAGCTTCTTCTTGGTGTTGATCAAGCTGGTGTTCTGTTGAACAGCATCAAGATGACATTTTTCTTTTTATTACTTTGTGGTATTATATCAAGAATATTGCATAAATATTGTCTTTTAATGTGAATTGTGCCAGCAGGTCACATGGGATTCTGTTCTAAAGGATCTGCTGTGGCAGCTGTTTCTCAGCCATGTTGTACTTCCTTATTTCAAGAACATGCTCCATAAAGTCTTTCCTCACAGTTTTTCAGTCATTAGAGAAGGAATTACAAAATCTTATAAAGATACAAGATGCAATATTGCCTTACAGTTTTCAATCTTGTGGCAGTAAAAATTTTAAATGGTGATATAAAATACTTATAATGACATTGTTAAATGATGTCAGTAACTGTATTAGTATATTGTTGTTTTATTAATGATCAAAGTAAGTTTGACATTACAGTCTCAAAAGTAAACCTGAAACCTGCTAAATTCAAATGAATTGTAGGGTAAGATCCTCACATATCTCGCTGAATTTATTCCTTCTAAAGTATCTGCAAAGAGAGATGGCAAGACTTGTAATCTGAGGTCTGCAATGCCAAATCTACAGCAGCAGCCAAGACTTTGCTCTTCAAGCCTGCAATTCAGAGCCTTTGTAAAAACAGTTGCTTATAAAATGCCAGTGGTGGCCTTAAATGATGGCCACTGAGCATGCCTCTCCTTGTGGACAGCAATAGACAGCCCATTCCAGTACTCCCTATCCTCTGGTATAGAGCAGCACTCTGTGTTTGGTAAGTGTCACCACAACTGCTTTTAGCCCATTCCAGTACTCCCTATCCTCTGGTATAGAGCAGCACTCTGTGTTTGGTAAGTGTCAACACAACTGCTTTTACGCCATGCCCTGACCTGGGTATGGAGGAGCTGCACACGTTCAGTGGCATCCAGAAGCTCCTGCTCAGCTATTTTCCTAGACCGTTCTGACTGCTCCAGGGCTGCCTGTAGCTCCTCAACTTCAGCCTGCAACAGGTTTGCTCTGCGCTCCACCATGGCCACCTGCTCCTTCAGGTCCTCCTGTGTCCTCAGGGCATCGTCCAATTGAATCTGGGTATCCTGTAAAAGCGGTAACAGAAATGACAAGGTGGCAGTGTGAGCTTGGGTGTCAAAAATCTCAGGGATGTCTCTTTCACTAGCTTTGATGAACAGACCTTGAGCGCTGCCTGTGTGTTTCTCAGGTGCTTTTGTGCCTCAGCAGCCACACGGTTGGCATGGCTGAGCTGGATCTCCATTTCATTCAGGTCTCCCTCCATCTTCTTCTTCAGCCGCAGGGCTTTATTCCTTCTCCTGAGGGTGCTCTGCATGGACTCCACAATTCTGAGGTGGTTTCTCTTCAGCTGGTCAATCTCCTCATCTTTCTCTGCTACTTTCCTGTCAATCTCAGACTTGACCTGGTTGAGCTCAAGTTGGAGGCGCAGGATCTTGCCCTCTTCGTGTTCTAGGGAGGCCTGGACAAGCAGGAACAGTGACTTCAACTACTGCTTCTTTTCTAAGTAATCTTTTATACAGCACTTCACAAAGTGAAGTGAGCAAGCCTCACTTCTAAGCTTGCTTTCCTCCTGTCTCTGCAGGTAACTGTTATATATTTAATCCGGACACAATTATTAGCTCTGTGGGTACCTCAGCTTCTTCCAGGGAGGCCTGGAGGTCACATTTCTCCTGCTCAATCTGCTTCTTGATTTTCTCCAGCTCATGAATTGCTTTTCCTCCCTCTGCAATCTGTTCCGTGAGGTCAGAAATCTCCTCTGTGGGAAGAAGGACCAATGGCATAGTTGGGCACAGAGCAGAATAAGAAGGTCCCTGGCACACCAAGCTGACAGGCACCTTTGCCCACCTACAGGCACAGAGCCATGTGAAGCGGTGGGCACTGGTGGGTGGTGAGAAAGCCCTGCCAGGAGCAGAGGGCCAGGGACTTACGCTGCAAGTTCTTGTTCTCACGCTTCAGCGTTTCCAGGTGGTCCAAGGACTCCTCATAGGCATTCTTCATCTTAAACAGCTCCGTGCTAAGAGAGCGGGCCTCCTTCTGGGAGGCTTCCAGCTCAGCCTGTGTTTCTTCATACTTCTGCTTCCATTCTGCCAGGATCTGAAGAGAAACGGGGTGTCAGTATGGATGTGACCATCAGGAGGGGATGCCCTGCCCAGGAGCCCTTAGGCTGGAGCCTAAAAGACCTTGTCAAAGTTCTTCTGCTTCTTATCCAGAGCTGCACAGGCAGCATTTGATCTCTCCACGTCAATCATCAGGTCCTCCACTTCATTCTGCAGCCTCTGCTTTGTCTTTTCCAGGGAGGCACATTTGGCATTGACAACTTCAACATGTTCTTCTGCATCCTGCAGGCGCTGTGCCAGCTTCTTCCTGGGAGAAAGTCCTTAGTTAGCACAGAGAGACCAATGTGCTTTTCATAAGACCATGCTTAATTATTTTGCAATCTGCAGTCAAACAGAATGAAGGTCTTCATACATGCTGTTCTTTCCCTTTGCCTTTACTAAAACTCTAGACCTTCTACAGGATAAAAATTCCTGCTTTCTGTTACCCTTCCCCAAAGCAAATCTGTGACTTATTCCTCAGAATATCTTGGTGCATCTCTTTCCAATGTTGCCTTTATATTCTCAGTATCCCATTGGCTTCTTCACATCCTGCCAAAACATACTTGGCCTCCTCCAGCTCCTCCGTGCGCTGAATAGCATCTGTCTCGTATTTGGTTCTCCACTGGGCCACTTCGCTGTTGGCCTTGGACAGGGCACGCTGTAGCTCCCCCTTGGCTTCCTGCTCCTCCTCATATTGTTCCCGGAGCAAGTCACAGTCATGGCGAGCAGACTGCAAGGCGTGGGCCAGCGCATTCTTGGCCTGAGTAGAGAGACAGTGGAATTACCTCTGAAGGTCCCTTCCAACCCAAACTATTCTATGGTTCTATGATTAGAAGAACAAATTGCTTATGAGATAATAGAACGGCAACTTAGGGAACACTGTTGAAAATTGTTTGGATCTGACACTTAAAGGCCAAGGAAGAAAGGTGCACTGATTCCATGTTCTAAGAAGCTTCTTATTGCTTCATTCATCAGAATCTAGAATGTTACCTCAGGAGAGAGGATGGGTAAACTGTAAATGAAAATTTTAAGGCTAGTAATTGCTGAATCCTTTTACATATGTCCTAAAGTTTCAGCTTCCATTATGGAAAAGCAGAATAAGAAGAAAAGATTTTCAGATATATCTCAACCTTTTTTATGTGCCATTTGTAATATGAATAAAGACCTAAAGTTGTGCATTCCTGTCTCAGTAACCAGGTTAGAGGTGATGCTACCCTAAACTTTTCTTCTCACATGAGAGACAGAAGTGGCAAAATTGTTAGTCTAGTTTTAAAGCTCCTATATCAAAACTACATGGCTAAGATATTCTGATTTTATGTGAGTGTAGGAAATACCCAGAAAGAAAATGGAATCTGAATCCAAAGTCAATCCCTCTACAGGAAATACGTTTACCTTTACTTCTTCATCTAAATGTCTCTTTAGCTCCTCAATCTGTTGGGTAAATGCCTGTTTGCCTCGGGATAGCTGAGATATCAAACCATCTTTTTCTTCCATCTTGCGTGAATATTCACCTGACAAATTTTACAGAGAGACTGTAATTTAAAAAGCAATTCTACACATATGTCTTCAAAGTAGTGTATACCAGCTTTCAAAGTATAGAACAATTTGAGTAAAACACCACTCTTTCTTGGCATCATCAATTACAGGTTCTCCCATTCCAGGGAGAGGGAAGGGTGTTACCTGCTTCTGTCTGAAGACGAGCTCTTTGACTATTGAGGTCATTGATCATGCGCTGATGCTCTTCTTCTTTTGTCTTAATCTCACTTAGCTGGTCTTCCAGAGTGCGGCATGTCTTCTCCAGGTTTGCCTGTAAGTCAAATACATTTAAGAAAAGAGGACTATCAATAAGTTCTTGAATCTGTTCTTGTGATGAAAAAAACACAACTGTGAGTGACAGAGAAGCATTATCAGAAGTTTCAAAATCATCTATCAAGTCATGTACCATAGGGCAGTATCCTGATAGATGCTCTGTACCTTGGCCTTGGAGATAGACTGCATGTTACTGGACAAGTCATCAATCTCCATCTTCAGCTCACTCTTCTCCTTCTCCAGCTTTTGCTTCACTCGCTGCAGGTTGTCGATCTGCTCCCCAAGCTCAGCGGTGCTGTCCACGTGCTTCTTCCGCAGGGCAGCAGCCATGGCTTCGTGCTGCAGCGTGGCCTCTTCAAGGTCACGACGCATCTTCTGGAACTCGGCCTCACGCTTCTTGTTCATCTCGACCTGAGCTGCTGTAGCCCCTCCTGCTTCTTCCAGGCGCTCACTGATCTCTGCCAGCTCCCTTGAGAGGTCAGATCGATGCTTCTCTGCTTTTGCCCGAGAGGTTCGCTCTGCCTCAATTTCTTCCTCCAGTTCCTCAGTACGAGCCTGGGGAACATCAGGGACACTTCACACTCATAGCCTCCTCCTACCTGACCTGAGGATAGATGTAGGAGGGTGTCCTGGGTTCAGCTGTAACAGTTATTTTTCTCCTTCTTAGTATTTGGTGCAGTGCCATGTTTTCAGCTTTAGCCTAAGAACAACACTGAAAACACTCATGTTTTTAGTTGTTGCTAAGTAACATTTACTCCAATCAAGGACTCATGCTCTGCCAATGAGGAGGGGTTTGGGAAGCTGTGAGGAAGAAGACAGGACACCTGACCCAAACTAGCCAGTAACAGTTATTTTTCTCCTTCTTAGTATTTGGTGCAGTGCCATGTTTTCAGCTTTAGCCTAAGAACAACACTGAAAACACTCATGTTTTTAGTTGTTGCTAAGTAACATTTACTCCAATCAAGGACTCATGCTCTGCCAATGAGGAGGGGTTTGGGAAGCTGTGAGGAAGAAGACAGGACACCTGACCCAAACTAGCCAAAGAGGTATTCCATACCACAACACATCATGCCCAATATATAAACTGGGGGGAATTACCTGGAAGGCCTAGATCACTAGTTCGGTCAGTCTGGGTATTGGTTGGCAGGTGCTGAGCAATTGTATTCTCTCCCCTTGTTATTTTCGTTATCATTTTTATTACTGGTGGTGGTAGTAGTATTTTTGTATTATACCTTAGTTACTGGACTGTTATTATCCTAACCCACAGGATTTACATTATTTCAATACTCCTTCCCCTCCCTCTGGGAATGGGAATGCGAGGAAGGGGGAAAAGTGAGTGAGCAGCTGTATGGTTCTATTTTACCAGCTGAGCTTAAACCACGACAAAGGGAAAAGAACAGAGACTTGCCTGCAGCTCCTTGATCTTCTTCTGTAATTGCATGGCCAGGGTTTGCTCATCCTCTATTCTACTCTGGATCTGGCTGATTTCAAAGTCTTTCCTTTGGGCAATGAAAACCGTGTTAGAGCTGAAAGAAAAAAAGACAAGCACACCAGCCCAGCACTCAGGTGCCCCACAGCCCCACTTACTTCTTCAGTTTCTCATCCAGTTGCTGCTTATCATTTTCTAAATCCATGATGCTGTCATGGGCCAGCTTCAGGTCTCCTTCGAGCTTCCTCTTAGCTCTCTCAAGGTCCATGCGCAGTTTCTTCTCTTGCTCCAGGGACCCTTCCAACTAAAATGAACAAGACCACCAATGATATTCCAAGCAGGTCTAACCCCACACCTGCCCTCTTCTTGCTGTATGTCCATGTGCTTACATCATCCACTTGTTGCTCCAGCTTGATTTTAGCTTTGGTCAGCGTATTGACTTTGTCCTCTTCTGCCTGCAGGTCATCCAATGTCTGCTGATGGGCCTCTTGGAGGGCTTTCTTCTCTTTCGTCAGCTTGGCAATGGTCTCATCCAGGCCTGCCATCTCCTCTGTGAGGTTTTTCACCTTTGAGAAGAAGGGAGCAAGTGCAGATAAAAAATGTTGTTTAAAACTTTATCATGTATAACAAAACGTCTTCTCTGGAGTGACAGTGTCATCTTCTGCCTCATACCTTGTTTTCAGTGGCATGTTTTTCCTTTTCAACCTTGGCCAGTGTTAACTCAAGGTCATCAATATCTTTCTTCAACTCTGAGCATTCATCCTCCAGTTTCCGCTTCTTGGCTGTCAGCTCAGCATTTATTTCCTCCTCATCCTCAGCCCTTTCAGTCACCTCTTTAACTTTTGCTTCCAACTGGATTTTGGTTTTGATGAGCTGGTCACATCTTTCCTCAGCATCAGCCAAGCTATCTGCTTCCTGGTGGGGAGACACATATGTTCTTGGTTTGTTTTGTGGACTTTTTAATGTAAGCGTGTGTTAAAATCTGACCTGAAGTTGACCTCTCCTCAAACAACTTTAAACTTGCTTTTTGTTTTCTTCTGGAATGCTTCTCAGTTGGAAACAATTTTATTTCAGAAACATTTTCTCTCTCCTAAAAATGACTCACTGATGTGGTGGGTGTGTGAATTTGTCGTTTACACAAAAGAGAACGTGTTTGAAGACATTTCTCTTCACAAACATAAGTATTCAATATGTTTTTGTAACTGAATCCTTCTGAACCCTTTATTATGCTGGGAGTAAAGGCTCTGGTAGTATGAACAGTAATTTAATGAAAAAAAGTTTGCTGTCTCTACATGTATTAAGATTGCTCCTTGTGCAAGTGGGCTCTTACTCTTGTCAATCAGATATATGTCATCCTTCCATGCTGTATCTGGAGTGTCATATGTGGCTTTCAGCTGATCACCACATCATCTTACTCTTTGGTGGGCTTTTGGTATAAAGAATTTGTTTTGTCCCAAATGAATTTGAAAGGCAAATCTTACAAGAAAGTCCAATGGGATATATTAAGGAAAACATGTAACACGAAGTTTTCTATAGAAATTTTCAAATAAACAGGTAATTAAGTACAGTGTTCCAGTTTTAGCTGGTAATTTAAAAAATTCAATGTTTACATTAAGATGAATTTGTAAAGTGACATTTGAATATCAAATACTTTTGTATATATTTTAAAGCAATGTTTTATTTGTGAAGTGCTGTGTGTCTACAAGGTTCATAGGACTGTGGTGTTAAAGTTATTAATATTTAACATTGAGGGGTCTTGCTATGAAGTATTACTAAAAGAATATTCCTTTCAACTAAAAGCTGCCCATGATTGTTTTCAACTCCCCACTTTTGAGTTAAGGTAATACTGGCTATGCCACTCCACCAAGAGCCAGTATCTCCATACTGTCATGTTGTTCAATGTTTGACTCCTTAGAACTGTTGCAGTTAAGAAGCTACTTCAGTAGAATATGCCCCCCAAGGATGGATACCTGGCTTTGTTAATACTGAGCCAAAACAATCGGTTTTCTTCACTGCTTTCTGTTTTTGTGATATAATATGTAGGCTGCGTCTCTGCAGCCACTTGGCAGAGAACAGGAGAGCAGAAGGGGAGATGCTATCCCAATGCACTCTCACTGTATTTATAGTTAAAAAAACTTCAGTCTCACATGTTCTAAATTGTGCCACCCAGACTGGGGACCCTAACACAAGTACGTTATGGAAAGGCGGCTTTCAGAGGACAGGAATGTTCTCTTATAAAGATAACTTCTTAGCCAGCCTCTCAAATATTAATATTTTACCACCACAGGATGATGTTTATATTGGAACTACCATAGAAAATCCAGATTAGAAATGAAAAAACTACAATGTTTAAGAAAAAGTAAAACTTCTATTTCATTATAAATTTCATTTATGACCTTGATTCATACCAGTTAAGTCTAAAGCATACAGAGCTTTTTTGTGTATAACAACTAAAGGAAGAAGAAACCCCCTTTGGAAGTTGTGAGTGTTTCCAGAAACAGGCACTCTGGGTTTTTTTATACCTATATATATAGAGATATTCATATATTTGTATATACATAGACTGAAGAGGAATTTGAAGCTGCCTTTCCCAGTCACTGCATGAATGATTAACTGTTAGTTACTAGGCACTGGGTGAACAGCTTTTTCTGCCCCTGAATTTACAAGTACCACTTTCAACTCTGGCTCGCATTTACACTCCAAAATTAATTCATCGTTCTAAATCCTGGTGAGATGGAGATACCCCATGAAGGAATCACCACCTCAGAGAGAGATGGGTGTTGCAGCAAAACTCTGCTCTGAGTATTTCATGTTGGCTAGCTAAATCTGCCCCCTTCCTCTGAAGGCAAGACCACTAACTCCCACTTTGAGCTCTCTGCTTCTTTGTACTCGCTGTCATAGTGCTCACGATGCCACTGCCACACACTTGTTTCCTCAACTTCACACACACATGATTGATAATTCAACAAATATTTGACTTTTAGTCTTCTATAGTCTGACCTTCTGTTTTGTAACTAACGGTCTGAATGCATAACTCTTTTTCTGAGTGATAAATTAATGGTGACAAACTCACAGCCTGTACTTGCAGCTGAAGATCATTTTTTTCCTGTGTCAGTTTGACCATTTTCTCCTCCAGCTCCTTTCTCTTTGCCTCAGACTTTGCAAGCTCTTCCTTGGTTTTCTGAAATTCTTCCTTCATAGTGGCCATCTCCTTCTCAGATTCTGCACTCTTCAGCAAGGGCTTGATCTTGAAGAACAGCTTCATCCAGGGCCAGTGCTTCACATTCATGAAGGCACGAATATTGTATTGGATGGAATAGATGGACTCCCTGAAGAATAATTAAAATGTACATCAAATATTTTCAGTAGGACAAGTGTCAACACTTTCCTCCAAGTACAGTGAGTTTAACTGAAGATGAGGAATGTCTACCTTCTCTCCACCATTCTCTGGTACTCTACTCTCCTCAGGTAGCCCCTGCACACGGCTTGTGTGCGGGTGATGAGCTGTGCCAGCTTCTCATCCCTCATCTCCTCCAAGAGTCCCAGCAGCCCAGCTTTGAAGAACACCTTGAGAAAGGGAATGTTGCTGCACATCACTGGCAGGTAGAGCAGAGCACAGAGATGCCGTGAATGACTCAAGAAAGGTTTGTACCTTGGTGTGACCAAATTTGTACTGGGTGTGGTCCACATCAATTGATGCAAGAAGCTTCTCAGAAGCTTTCTTGCTGTCAATGAACTGTCCCTCTGGGATCGCACTGGCATTAAGAACCTTGTATCTGTCAAAAGAGAAAGGTATTTTTCCTACCCAAAACACACTAGCTACTGAACCCCAGCAGCCCACATATATCTATTTTTGACAACAGAGCACAGCCTGAATGAAGCCATATGAATGAACCAGAGTTACTTTTAATGATGCTGAGAAGTGCAACACCCTTACCTCTGTTTGAAGTCAGCATAGAGGACTCTGCTGGGGAATCCTTTCCTGCAAATCCTGATGCCTTCCAGCACACCGTTACAGCGCAGCTGGTGAAGTACCAGTTCATGCTCCATGGCACCTAGCAATACAGACCATAAATGAACACTAGTTTCCAGTGCAGAGGGGAATGGCTGTATCAGAGCATGTTCTCTTTCTGCTTGTGTATCTTACCAGGTGTTTTTGTTTCATTTGGGATGATGCAACGCACAAAATGAGGGTGGGTGCTCCGTAGGTTGGTCATCAGTTTGTTTAAGTTCTCCTAGAGGGACCAGTTAGTAACGTGAGTGTCCTATGTCCAGTATTTGATGCATCAAACCCATGGTGATGACTTTACAACTTCTCAATACTAGCTGGGTTTCAGAACACAGATAAAGCCCCAGAAACAAAATATTTCTGCTATTTGAAGATATTGAACACTATTTTTAAAGACTGAAATACTGCTACTGATCCAGTGGGAACATACACAATTTCACACTTTCCCACAATGCGATTAACTTTTAGGGTTTTTGTGTTCTGTCATTTAAAGTTGATCTACTTAAGTTTAAAAAGTAGGGGTTTTTTTTTCAGATAAGATGAATATCTCCTTGGGGAATGTTTGTAAGGAGATTCCCAATTCCCTAACATCGTAACCTCACAGAAATGAGGGAATGCTAAAATTATAGCTCTAGTCTGACCTCCATATAAAGATCTGAATAATATGCTCTCCAAACAAAAACCAAACAAAAGAAATTATTTCATTTTTATAATCTTTGAAGACTAAATGCTTGTTTTTGAACATGACACGTTAGCAATATAAAATTGATCCTGGAAAACCTGATGTGGAATTTTACCACTGTTACAGCAATACAAAATATTCCCTTCAAATTTAATATTACATCCCCTCCTTCCTTCATATTACAAAGAGAGAACAAATGTGTTACTGTACCCGGAAAAGTGCTGAGACAGTTTGGAAAGAAGAACCCTTCTTCTTGCCACCCTTCTTGCCACCACCAGCCTCTGCAAATGGAAGAAAAGAAAAAAAGCAGTCCAGTGTTCACTGTTTTAATTCTGTTTTGACATTGTCCCACACTGAAAGCACAATTTTCACAAAGCTGACCTGCATCTGCTCCACCATAGCTGGCAAAGAGTAAGGCCAGTGTCTTCAGGGATGATTTCTGGTACAACCCAATGACTGTTTCATTCAGAGGGTCTTTGTTCTTCTCAAGCCAGCCAGTGATGTTGTAGTCCACCGTGCCAGCATAGTGCACCAGCGAGAAGTGGGCCTCAACCTTGCCTTTGGCAGGCTTGGGCTTCTGGAAGTTGCTGGACTTGCCCAGATGCTGGTCATAGAGCTTGTTCTTGAAAGAGGTGTCAGTTGCCTTGGGGAACATGCACTCCTCTTCCAGGATGGAGAAGATGCCCATAGGCTGGAAGAAATGCAACAAGAAGGAGAAAGAGATTAGAAAGGAGAAAGATTGGAAAGCTGCTGGAGTCAGAAGAGAAAGCTGTTCCCATGTGTTTTATGACATTAAGTTGAAGAAAATTAACTAGGGCTCTACTTTTTTCAGTGTTGCCATTTCATTCAAACTTACGTAAATGACTTTGACAATGAAAAAATTACAAATACATCAATGTGAAATACAATCCTCACCATAAAATCTCTCTACTGATTGGTACTTAAAAAAACATGGCAGTCTTTTGTATAATAACTTCATTTTGTGATCTGGAAATTAATGCTCTCACCAAAATATTGATATCTGAGTATCATCTCCAAAAACACTTCCACCCTGTTGCCACTTTCACACAGTATATATTTTAAAAAGCTAGAATATTCTCACATGCTTCCTCAATATATTTCTTGCCAGGCGTGGAAGATCCAGAGTATAATAGACTTGAACAAGAAGAATACCTTCTCAATGAGCTCAATGCAGGCAGCCAGGTCCATCCCAAAGTCAATGAATGTCCATTCAATTCCTTCCTTCTTGTACTCCTCCTGCTCCAGCACGAACATATGGTGGTTGAAGAACTGTTGCAGTTTCTCATTGGTGAAGTTGATGCACAGCTGCTCAAAGCTGTTGAACTGCCAGACATAAAAAGACATGCAGAGTTTTTAAGGTTTAGTAATAGTAGCAAGGTGTTTTCCTGTGCAGTGTGCAGTCCTAATTCATCATGAGTCACACTTTAAATACAAGGCCTCTTCCTCTGTAGTTTTCGTATGTTATCTATCTCTCTACGATAGGCTTTGCATTTAGAAAAGAGAGGAGGTTAGGAGACTAGTTTTCTATTATAATTTTTTTTTGGGGGGGAGGAGAGGGGATGGTAAAAACAAGATTCTGAAAGCCCTGCAAATAAGTGTAGGAAGATACTAATTGCTACTAAAAATGTGTCTCAAAATTTCCTTTATTCTCAATTGCACTTCAACGAAAATGCTCTGACGACTATTTTCCTTACATCAAAGATCTCAAAGCCAGCAATGTCCAGGACACCAATGAAGTACTGTCTGGGTTGCTTCGTATCCAGCTGTTGGTTGATACAAACAACCATCCACAAGAACATCCTCTCATAGACAGCTTTTGCCAGGGCACCAACTGCATTGTTCACCTAAAGCAAGGAGAAAGGTTTGGAGGTAACTATATGCAGTAGAGGAGCAACAACAGGAGCCATCAAAGCATGTTCAAGGTTACCACATTTTTCTTACCTGCTGCACGGTTTGACCCTTGGTCACATATTCATTCCCAACCTTGACTCGGGGGCAGCAGAGGGCCTTCAGCAGGTCAGCTGAGTTCAGACCCATCAGGTAAGCAGCCTTGTCAGCTACTAAATACCACAAAAGAGAGAGAAATAAATATTGGCAATTCCTAAAATTTGGTGCTTGAGGGACTGTCTCAAAAGCAACAGCAAATGTTCACTGCTGCAGAGCTGCACAAAAATATCCAAATCAAAGCAACAAAGGTAATTTCTCTGTGGCTTCAGGATTCAGAGTCGACACCACTTCTTGAGCATTGATGTGTACAAATGTCCTCCAATAGAACTCATTGCTTTCATTCTTTTTCAGGCATGGCTATGGGACTTTACACCTTCTTTCTAGTCGTATACCAAAAGGATGCACCACTCAGAGAGCTCAAGGCATGGATTGTACTTCCTGCTGTGGCAGAGACTAATCAAATACACATCTCACATCAGAGTTTGCCCTATTAGGTAAGGATGCATAGGGGCATAGTCTCCTGCTCTGTAAGGACTGAGCCACTTTACAGCACTTTATTCCACTATACAGCAGATTCTTTACAGCAATTATTCCACTATACAGCAGATTGCAAGGTGTATTCCAAATAAACTCTGACTAATAATATTACTGTGTTAATATTGTTAGTAATAATGTTAATAAAAAAATCTTAATGTTAAGAAAAATACTAATGACTTTAATAATGTTACAGGAATTGACATCCATGCTTCCTGGCTTCCTGGCAGGGTACACCATATCTCTTCATTATTAAATAGTAACAGAATAAAATTACAGGTAACATTGAATGAGATACATGTCTTAACTGCCATCTACCCACTAAACAAATTTTTTTTTTTTGTTTACAGATGTCCATACTTAAAGCCTGAAATCTGCCTGAAGTACTTCATTGGGTGACAAAGAATCTCTTTTGGAAAGTTTACTGGATCTGCTGTTACCTTCAGTGCCATCCGGCTCTGCCTGCTCCTCACGCTGCTTCTGCTTGAACTTCAGGTTCCCATAGTGCATGACAGCCCCTGTCAGTTTGTAGATGGCTGTCTTCTCATCAGCAGTGAAGCCCAAGATATCAATGGCACTCTGGGAACAGAAACAGTAAACATGTAATTACCAGGGTGCATATCCGCTATGTGACCTGTTCGGTAAGTTACTTACATCTGTAGCCATCAGTTCCTCCTGGTCATTAATGCTTGGAACAGTGATTTCACCTTGACTCACGAAGTGGAAATCATAAGGGTTGGTGGTAATGAGGAGCATGTCTGAAAGCAATAAAAGAGCAAAAACAGACTTACTTTAGCTTTCCAGGTGACTATTGCTCATTGAAATTCCTTCAAAATCTTAGTGATCTTCCTACCAATTAGCTCTGGCTTCTTGTTGGAGGTGATCTGATAGAATATGTGGTAGCTTCTTTCTGCCTTGAGCTGGAAAGTGACTCTGGATTTCTCCAGCAGATCTGGCAAGGAAGGGAGAAAGAGTCAAGCACAAGACTGCACTCGAAGGTGAGAATTTAGGAAGGAAAGGGATCAGGCCAGGAAGGTGTCTTACAAGTTTCAATGTCAGCAGAAGCCAGTTTGCCTGTGGCCCCAAAGTGGATTCTGATGAATTTGCCCTGTTAAAAAGAAACAGCAGCATTTCAGCCAAGATGCATTTCACTGTCATCTCCTCATGTGAGAATACCACTAGCCCATCACTGTTGTTATAGTGAGGAGAGATTTTGTCCAAAGCAACAACTTACAAAGCGTGAGGAGTTGTCGTTCCTCACAGTCTTGGCATTTCCAAAGGCCTCCAGCAGTGGGTTGGCGCTGATGATTTGATCCTCAAGCGTTCCCTGCAGGATGACAATTATTCAGTTATCATGTTTAGTTGACACAACAATCACATGCCAAATGTTCAGTCTGTTCTTCTTGACTCACCTTTGTTTTACTTGAGTGATCATCCTTCTTTTTGTCCCCACCTGCTGCAATTGTTGCAAAGTACTGGATGACACGTTTTGTGTTCACAGTCTTCCCTGCTCCAGATTCTCCGCTGTGCAACCAAAGAGAAGCAGAGAGCATGTGGTCAGACAGGAGGTCCCTGGCACCAGGCAGCCCCTCAGAGACCAGAGCAGGGAGTGTACATACGTGATCAGGATCGACTGGTTCTCGCGATCTGTGAAAAAACAGAGATACGAAAACTTTTCCTAGTCATCAAGAACAGCAAAAAGCTCAGAAACTAGGAGAAAAATATGAAGTAAAGCTTCCAGGGAACGCAGGAACAAAAGACAGTGAAAAGCCCTGGTAATTCTAGTGGGTACCTTTGATACTCCCACCTACTCAGATGTAATCAACTAGATTAATTAAGACATCACTTCAGAAGAGCTTTTGTAGCTTTCTGTCTTTCAAAACACTGTCTTATCAGGTTACTTATTTCATTCTTACAACGTAAGTAAATGTAACAAGAATATTGAGGATGGGCTCTGACAGCATGTAAATTCTTCTGAAGCTATAACTTTCTGAAGCTATAACTGAGTGATCTTACGGATTTTATTTTTTTCTTAACCCCTATATATATACAGAAATTCTGTATTCTCAAGATCATACACAGACAATGTTAAATTTTCCTTTTTGTATTCTGGATGTATTGCCCATTTTGTAACAAAAGATCAAGAATAGAAGGGCTAAAATCCTGCACATCTTTGATTTCACCGCACACATAAGAAAGAGAAAATAAGAGGTGGAAGGAATAAAGGAAAGGAGATTTTTTTTAAGCCATTCAGTTTAAATCCTCAAAGCTTTTTTTTTTCCTTGACTTTTTTTTCCTGAAGTTTGCTTTTCACTAGTTTAGTGATTATGTTACATAAACGTATGCAAGATCCCTTTACAGTCAGTAAATTCTACACCGTAAACTAGGTGACTTCTTTCCAGTGAATTTCCTGCTTTTAGATTGTTTTCTTTAGGTACAAGTCTTTATTGATTCTAATGGGAACACAGACACTCAGCTCACACAGATCATTACAGTTAAGGGCAATAATCTTCCATTAACATCACACACACTGTATTTTAAGTGTTACACAGTATTTCCAGAGAATTTCCCTCTACAGATAGATCATTGCAAGAGACGTTCAAAACAAATCGAGCACTCACCAGTCAGCATGAACTGATAGGCATTGTCAGAGATGGAGAAGATGTGGGGAGGGGCCTCCTGGCGCTTCTTGCCTCGGTAGGCCAACACCACCTCCGGGTTATACACCGGCAGCCACTTGTAGGGGTTGACAGTGACACAGAAGAGACCTGAGTAGGTCTGTGAGGAAGGGAGACAGCACACTGGCTTCCACTTAGCCTGGCAGAGCAGTTCCTCCTAGCTACCCAGAGGAAGACTGCTGCTGGTACTTACGTAGATCATCCAGGATGCGTAAAGCTCTTTGAGGTTGTACAGCACAGCGGGTTCGTGGCGGTGGGTCATCATGGCCATGTCCTCAATTTTATCATACTTGGGAGGGTTCATGGGAAAGATTTGGTCTTCCTTCACGGTCAGGGTCTACAAAGGAAGCAAAAGATCTGTGTATGTCAGCTAAGAACTGAAAGTCGGAATCAAATGGTGTCTTTCAGCCTTGTTTCTTACTCACCTCTCCAGCTTCAGACTTGACAGTGACCTTCCCTCCTTCTTTGCTCTGCATTGTCCCTTTCACAAAGGATTCTTTAGGATGGGCCACAAAGACCGAGGTCTTGGCATCAAAAGGCTTGTTCTGGGCAGCAATTCTCTCCTTTTCTGACTTTCGGAGGTAAGGAGCCGCCTCCCCAAAAACAGCCATCTCAGCATCTCCAGAGGCCATGTCTTCACTTTAGTGAAGGCACAACAGCAGACGTGTCTTGTGGGGAAAACAAGGTTATGGATCACTGTGAAAAGTAATATAATTCACATAAGTGAGAAAACTCCCTGCTGTTAGGCTAGTAAAGGACTAGCTACTCTTCCAGAATCTCTCTTAGACGAGGCCACTGAAATCCACTTTGGTTTGAATTTAAAAGTACCCTAGTCCCACTGATGAGTAAGACTTAGTCTTCTAAACCACACAGGCCTTGTAACGATAAATAGAAATTATTTTGAATGTTTACTATATTTTTGTAATTTTATAAATTCTGACCAGATTTGAAGTCTTCACATGAAAGAATCTACAGCCAGAGAAAATCCATGTTTGTTCTGTTCCTTAATTATGAGTGATGCATCTTCAAGAGAGTACTTTCTTATTAGAACTATTACCTTATGTACTCAAAATTAAAAATTACTTCACTTTTCAGATCTTCTCTATTTTCAACAGTCTTGCCTACACAAAAGTCAGCAAAAATAAGAGGATTTATGAAAATAACTCATGCAGCTTTATAAAATTCTGTATAAAATTCCTGCAGCCTAGGAATGCATTATTCAAGGTATTACCTTTGGAGAAGGCTTGTGTCCTGGAACTCTGTAAAATAGGAATGGTAATTGTTCCTTATTGCTACATGGAATTCCAGAGACAAATCATGGGCTGAAGATCAGATACACATTAAAATGATATTGAAAAGTTTTGTTCACATAGGCACTCCCTCATGAAAAAAGTTGCAAGAGGCAGGAGAAATGAAATGGGGTATTGAAAGGACTTTGTCCTCTTTCCTTAAACTCACAAAATGCATGCACTTACCTTGAGCGTTCCGTGAAGACAAGTCAGACTTGTCTCTGGGAGATTTTATAGTGTCTCGTCTGCAGATGCTGTAGATGCTCCCCCTTTCTTCGGTCAAAACATTTCTGGCAAACCTTCTTTGGCAAAGCATTGTCTGGCAAACTAAGGGCATAATTTTCACTTGATTTGAATGATATAATTAGAACATTTTTATATCTTACTATGTGAATACATCTATAAATAATTTGCCGAGAGTGTTAAGAAGAGAATCTCGACTACTCAAGGCACTTAGAGAACTTGGATACAGGGACTTGTGGTTCCTATTGCTGGCTTTCTCGGTGATTTGCTGATTGGCCCATGGGAGTTTCTTTGCTATGCTTATCCGACAACTTTTCAGTCATGCAATGGTGATGATAATGTCTGTGATGCTTTGAGAACACATGCATTGAGAAGAACAGCAAAAGTATGTCAAAAAACAGCAAATAATTTTTCTTGAGACCCTTTTCAGTGGTATTTTCTAAAAAGTAGGAAGTCAAAATATATTACAGCTGAGGTTTCTGTGTGGGACACTCTCAATAGTTGAAAGGGTCTGAAATACAGCCAGTAACGGGAGACTCTGCCTTGAAATGCAGCTCTTGAGTAGGATCCTGAGCTGACTTCTGAGGTATCAGATTAAAATATATACTTGTGCATGCATTGATAATAGATAGTTTTGTGCATATTTCATGTAAAAAGTGATTCCCCAGAAACTGCTTTCTCACTGTTCAGACTCTTACACTTTTTATTTGCATTTGACCTATGTTTGCTTCTATATTGTGCACATAAATAAACAGTTCCCTCTGTTAAATCTGAAGTTCCAGAGGTACCAATAGCCCTTCCCTGCCTACAGCTCCTCAAAACAACGTGACTCACCCTGCCATGCTTGTACATACTATCACACATATCACCTCAGCATATATTTCTAGATATCATGCATTCTGAGGAATCCTCAGTCTACCACTGCCTTGCCATCAAAGTACACATATTTACACATTCACAGTCCCAGAAAGCATTAGAAGTAGCAGCCAGTTCTGTGTAATGCTGATGGATTGGGAAAAGGAGATTTGCTGGTAGTCCAAACTGATCTAGTTTTAGGAAAGGTTGTAATGACTTAAACCTCTTCAGATCCTCCAGATCTAAACACACGTCTAACCACACGCTTCTCCTGGTCATTTACATTTCTATCATTAAAATATCTTAGCAAATGATACAGGGAAGAGTTAGAAAAACATCTGGCGTCCAGTGTGATATACAGCATCAGATGACGCCCTGTGCTGTAGGAGCCCCTTCTAAGAGTGCTCTGGCACTGCAGCACCCACATTTTGGGGCTTAGACTGGAATCCAAACCCGGAGCTCACTACACAAGGTACAGAGGTAGTTGAATCTCTCAGAAGGCTAATATTTTCACATGGATTAGGATGAAGAACTGCTCATTACCAGAGGACCAGTATGGTAGTTTTGAATTCTTGTCCAGTGCAAAACAGCAATGTGCAGGGCATTTGATATCTGATTTGATCACACAACCTTCACAAAATGATCCATCATAGAGGAACAGAGGCCTGCCAAATTTCCCTCTATGTCCAGCTGCCACTCATAGATTCTTCAAGAACGATGTTATTGGGAACATATACTGCCTTGTCTTCCTTTTAGGTTGAACAGCAAATTCATACCAAACAGATTACACTCAAGAAAGGTGGAAACTGTCAAGCTGAATTCCTTTTAGCTCTTGACATGTCCAGCACTGAAGTCCTGTGTTAATATTTTTTCCATGCTCAGGCTGTTCAGGGAATTCAGGTCCCTCAAGTTTCCTGCTTCAGGCCCTTCAAAACCCTCTCCTCATTTCTTAACAGCTGTCCTCTTAGGACAGTAACACCAACTGCAATTGAGAGGACTTGCAGACTACTAGAGCAATGAATGTGACACCAATAGGAGACCACTACTACTCCACACAAATGGGCAAGTGTTATTTTAGATTGTAGTACCAAAACTGTATTTGCAGACACTGACAACAAATGCTTCATGAAACCACTAGTCAGAGTATAAAGGAAAGGCAGTGTTGGCTTACCTGGTTTAAATATAGCCTTGGACATATTTGAAAATAAAGCTGTTTAAGGATTGATCTGTGGCAATATATGTAATATAACATCCTTGAAGGAGTTACAATAGCCCTCAAAATCCTACATGATTGTGTTTTAAAACACATAGAAATAAGGAATCAAAGGGAAGTGGTTCAATTTTAGCAGACTGAGGAACAGCTAATGATACCATAGTAGAGGTCCAGGTCAAAGATCGTCAGAAAAGAACTGATAAAAGGCAACAGTCACTTCAGCCACTTCAGCCAGTCAGGTTGATCAAGCATGATTACTTTCCCTGTTCAATACATGTTGGCTGCTTTCAGTTATCGTCTAGTCCTTCACATCCTTAGCAATAAATACCAATGACATATTCTGTGATCTTTCAAGTAACTAAAGTGAAACTGAGCAGCTTTCAGTTGCACTGCTTTTTTAAAAAGATGGGCATAACATTAGCCTTTTTTCTAGTCATATGGGACCTTCCTTCTGTGTCATCATTTTTCACTAATGATAAATGTAGGCCATGCAATTACATGGGTGAACTCCTTTAGCATCCTTTGATGAGACACATCAACCCCATAGGTATGAATACATCCAGCTTCTCTTACTAATTCCAGCTTCACCAAGCAGCAGGTAAGGACTTACCCACTGTTGGCTACCCCTTTCCTTCTCAAACTCCATTGGAAGATGCAGATGCCTGGGGACAAGTTTGTTTATAAAGACTGATGCGGAAAACATGCTACATACTTAAGTGCTTTCTGTATCATCTCTCAGATGGTCTCAGGTGGTCTCTGACCACTTCAGACTAGGTGGTCTTCCACATTCAGCAGTAGATACATATTTTCTCTGAACTCCCTTCTGCATCGTTTATGCAGAACCGTTATGCTTAATGTCTCTAAGTGTCCAACCATTGTTTTGTATTCCTATTTTGTTACCAGTCCTCGGCTGAACCTCTTATACACTTCTGTGTTTTAGTTCATCAAGAAGTTTGCTGCTTAGCTAAGATCAAAATCCATCTTCCTGCAGAAGAAGGTAGTTTGTTCCTGAGGTGTCCATAATTTTCCTTTAAACCCTAACCACCTCTTCTGAGCAGTGTTCTCTTTCACAGCTGCTGCCAAGTGTGTTCTAACTAGCAGTTCCCTGAATACAATGAATTCCAGCCTTATGAACTCTAGAGTGTTAATTCTGTTGCTTACCTCCTCAGCTTTCCACTAGATCCTTCACTCAGTCATCATGTGGTTGCTGCGGCCTGAGCTGTCATCTGGGATCGTATTTAACCCTGCTTCCAATACTCAGCATTACCCATCCAGTATTTACACTAGGATATTGTCATTAGCACAGTCTAAGAACTTTGGGCATCCGTTTCCCGGTGCTGTTGCCCTACTAACAGATGTTCAGATGGCTGAAATCATCCCAAAGGCTGAGGAGACTTCTGCCTTTCTACAGTTGTAGAAATATTCCTTCACAACTTTGTCTTGGTTGGGTGGTCTATAACAGACCCCATCACAAGGTCCCTCCTTTTCCTCGTGTCTCTGACAGTTTCACTCGGGAGCTTTGCACAAGCAAGGAACACTTTGACATAAAGCATAAATCCTCCTCATCTTCTCTATTGTTCCTAAACTATCCATATCCTCCCATCACCATGTTCTAATAGTGCATACTATCCCATCATATCCCCATGATTCTGGCCATGTTCCCCTTCTCCCTTGCAAAATTCCTACATTTGCAGCTATTCCTCTGCAACTTCTGGGCTTAAGTCTCCTTCCCATGATGAAGGTGATTTCACACCCTCGTCACCCGGTTAGTAGTCTCGTTGCAAAGACATCTTTCTTTCTTTCTTAGTTCTCAAATATAGATGTCCAAAATGCTAGAGGAACTCAAAGATGAAGTTGCTAAGCTTCCAAACATGGTGTGTAAGCTCCTACTTAAAAATCCATTTGGATATCACAGGACTGCTAGATGGCCAATGTAATCCCATGGTATTAAAGGGGCTTACGGGGAAATCAAGTTATATACAGTGTGGTAACACTGACGGCTATACTGGACAAATCAGTAGAAATTATGATATAGAACAAAATTTAAAAGTATAGGAGAAACTGGCAGTCTTTCATAGGTATTTGTAAAGGGAAGTCTTACTTCATAAATCTGCTTGCTTGTTTGAAGGCATGTGTATTTAACTATCAAGACTGCATCTCTAATGCTAAATAAATCTGCACCTCAGTGCAGTCTCTGGTATCAGGCAAAATTGTACAGGACGCCTTGCAGCCAACTTTCAGTGCTTGTGACCACCAGAATTGTCTGGCCGCATCCGTACTGCATAACCCTTGGCTTTGGTCTCAGCCATTTAGCGCATGCCTACTTTCTCTTTCACACCAACTAAATTAAGTATCAAGCTGAAGCTTCTCTGAAGATTTTAATAGGTAACATTAAACAGTGGTATAGAGGGAAAATCACAAACTGCAGCACTGGCTGCGTGCACACTGCTCACAAAAATGGAGCATTAGCTGTCAGCAGTTTTCAAAAGGAAACCACCCTTACCCTATGGAATAGATCTGAAAGGAAGAAGAAAACAAGAGAAGAAAACAAGAGAGAGAAGAGAGAAAAAATGAGGGAGAGAAGAAAACAAGACCTAAACTTTTACCCTTTCCACCACATGTTCTTTATGGAAGATAGAGATTATATTAATTCATATTTGCAGGCAAACTAACCTGAAGACTTCCTTCCACAGATTTAAAAATCCTGGTCATATGGACACTCAGATAGGTATCTTGGAATAATCACTGGCGTACACACCAACTGCTTTGGATCTGCTTTAGTTCATAGGGATTATCAATCCCACACAAGTGATAAATTTCCGATATATAGCCTATTAGGCATTCCAGCTTCTTACAAAGGAGTACTCTGTAACTTGACTTAGAGATCCAGACTCCAAATAAATTTAGCTCCACAGTTCTCAGTGAGTTAGGCCACAGAAAACTGGACAATTTCCTCTGTCCAAGCATGGGGCAACTGAGACACCACATGTCCTTGGGAACAGGGATCTGCTGAAAGAGGGAGCTATGCCCTGATGCAAAACGAAGAGGGAAATGGATCTAGCCATTGACTTTCTGCCACTTCTGTTTCCATCCCTACAGGGTCTGGAGTCCACTGGGACTAGGAGCAAACCACAGCACAGTTAAAAGAGGCAGAACAAGACATATCCCTGGATACAGATGGTGCTGCACAGACACATAGTGTGGACAAAGTGCTGGAGTAATGACATCCAAGATTGCTGAAAATTGATCCCATCCCACTTTCTGTAGGTCCCTACAGTGTGATTTCCATTCCCTTTTGTTCAGTAAGCATGAGCTGGAGAGAAAGAGGGTGGTGCCTGACAGTATGTGAAGAGTGAAAGTGGAGTACCATCGAAGGCATTTGATTTGTGGTCCAAGCGAAACCTCACTCTCTGCTCTGCTAGGCGCAGCAGAAGCAGCAGCCTTATAACCTACTTAGATATTCGAGGACCAGTATCTCCATGTCACTGTCATGGAACCACCTTCAGGCCTCCACTCCTTAAACCTTTGACCAAAGTGACCAGGACCTCCTGGTCCTGTGGTAAGGCTGATGGCTATACTGGAAAAATCAGTAGAAATTATAATACAGAACAAAATTAAAAGGTGAAGCATGATTACAAGCCTCTGGCCTCCATTTTCAGGCCCATTGGTCTTCTGCTCAAAGAGAAGCAAACCCAGCTGGACCATGTGGGAATCAACCAGCAAAGTAATAGAAGGCATCTTCTTGGGCTCAGTGTGTGTGGTACAAATTATAACCTTGGAAGCAGTGAATTCCAGTACAGGAAGGTAGCTGAGCTGAGTCTTTGAAGGACCACATCAAGGTCACCCTCACAATAACATTCAGTATCTTTGTTACTCTCATTAGTTCCTCTAACAATGCAGCCATTCCAGACCAGCTACACTGTGTATTTCACAGACATTTTGTCAGGTGTGCATCAAGTTGGTGGATATCAAAACAGACTGTACCAATCCATAGAATCTTCCCACCAAACGGAGGGTGCTTTCCAAAAGGTAAGTAGTTACCTCCTTTGCACTGAGCTTGCCTGTCTCTTTCATGCTGCTTTTCCTGAAGACTGTCACCAGTGGTATTAAATTTTCACCCCCTGTAAAAGTGAAGAGAATTTAGTCACATAAACATACATATATGAAAGTATGCTTTTTTTTTTTTGTAGGCTGCTCTGTTAAGTTTGAGTTAGGCCATTTATGGTTCTCTAGTAGGCAATGAGATCTTTGATCAGTTTTAACTGCCTTTTCTGCTGAATCACACCTCCAGCAGCATATTGAAGATTCCTTTAATCATCCTGAGAATTTTAGCTGAGAATCTCAATATTGCAAATTTATGTTTCCATATTGTCTACATTGTAGCCTATGGTGAGATGAGCACTCATCTCCCTCTTATCAGACATGACGAGATTCCTAGGTGAAGAGATAGATCAGATTATTTGTGTTCTACAGAAGCCACAGAGAGCACTGTACCATCTGAGTTCCATGAACAAAATGTCTGTGCCGCAGATATTACAAATGAAAAACTGAATGCATTTAACAGTGCTTGAGGTGTGTAGGTGGGCTGTTATTCAGGAGAAAAAGGTCTAATTCCATCCATATTCACAAATCTGCATAGACTAGATGCTGAGGAAACAGTGCAAAGTGGAACCCAAGCTGGAGACTAGAGTGTGATGCAGATACTTGTAAGGTATTGCAGACGGAAAGAAAACCATGTATGGCAATGTGAGACCTAGCTGCTAAAAGATCACTTTCTGGTTTACGCTGCTTCTTTCCAGATTCTGTAACTCATACAGAGTGGAATAGCATCAACCCCAGAATATATGGCACCATTTCTATTCTGGAGTAAGTACATTAACATACAGCACTTTCCAGGTAAAAAAAAAAAAATACAACAAACCAAGCCAAAACACACTCTGTAACAGCAGAGGCTGAGATAGTGACAGACCTGGGAGACATAAAAATCCTGTGGAAGAGAGCTATACTTATGACTCTTGTAGAAAGAACAAAGACACAGGATGGAGTCTGAATTTCCCTGATGTGCTCATGATTTTGCTTCTTGCAGGATTTTTAGCTTGCAAGTGCTATTGTTGGCCTTGCTGTCATTATGGTAGGACCTGTCTAGACAGATCAGTTCGCTCTAAGCCTGTCATTGACAGTCTGACAAAGAATGTCCTGCCTCTGCTGGCCTCTGTGTAAAATGAGAGCTCACAGGAATGTTAGCACAGAGAAGCAGAAATGTCAGAACACTGCTCTGTAGCAAAACTGCTCATCCCTACACTTGTGCTAGGATGTGGCTGGACACCGAACTCTGAAGATGGTAAGAGCATGTTTTCCATATTAAAAGGTTATTTATCAATTCAATGTAGACTTGCTAAGGTGCATGATTTCAACATTATGTGCAGAATGTGCTCAGTCCATATTTTTGATGTGTCACTGCTTAGGAAATGTGCCATTAAACTAACATTTCTGATAAAGGTGGCGGAAAGAATAGGCTAAGAGAATTGCTGGAAGCTGTAAGTGATGTTCCAGGAAGAACTACTGAGGATCACAGCTACCGAGACTTGAAACCTGCTGGTTAAAAAGCAGTGTGCACCATCCCTTCTTTACCATGGCAAATGTAAGCAAAAATGTAGGGTCTACATGTGAGCACTTGTGAAGACAAGCTGATGACACAGGCTAGCCAGAACAGGGCTATAACGGCCTTGCTATCCCCTGTCCCTTCTGCTCTATCAGAAACTAAATCTGCAGATCTTAATAAGTTGGGATTTACCTTCACTGCATGTCAATGAAAGTGAGTGCATCTGTCCTAGGGAGAACATTGATGACTAATTTGTTTCTAAGTATTTTCTCCCAGTGTGGTATTCTTGGAAGTTCTCAGAATGAGTTAACTGAACATGAGAGTCAAATAAAACCCACAGCCTGGGATTCGAAGATGGGCAGCTTTCAAATGTGCACCCACCATAGGTGCCGCATTACTCACACTCCTTCTATCTCCACAGCCAACATCAGCGGAAAAGATCTGGACAGTAAATTCTGGCCAAGGAGATGATATTCAGGATGCCCTTTCTATCATCCACCAAAGCAGCTGTGGGTCTCCTGTTACACAGCAGGTGAGTGGGGTGGGCAAGCTGTGAGACCACTTGGGTAGAAATAGGCAATTGAAACAGTAAGCAGCAGGAAGAGGAGGAAGGAAGGGTAAGGAAAAGAAAGTAAGGAGGGAGCATGGCATTAATCGCTGCAAGCAACTGTAGCATAACCTAAAATAAGCTGTACTTATGAGATCAAAGGTCCATGTCTTTGAAAGTGATGACCAGGAAGGAGTGTCTTCTTGAGTACAGCAACGTAGAGCAGCACTTCTCTAAATACTCAGTAATTTGTATTTATGGAATCCCTGGGCAGGACACCATATCTGAGTATTTAACAGCTCATGATGGAGTTTTGGATGATTCATTTGTCCAAACACTTTTTGAACCCATGAACTGTTATCTGGACAAATGGCATTTTGCTATCATACTCTACAAAGGCTATCTCATAGAAAGCAAACATTCCCATATGCAATTAAGTTCACCTTGTTATTACCTTAGACTGTTAGAAATAATACATCTTCTTTACACTTTATCCAAATTTTCATATCAAGTCACATATTTGAGGAAGTAAAAATAGTGATTAAATTGCAGAAAGCATCTTGCAGATGCTAAGGTAGACTATGCTGTGGTTACTCTGCAGTTCATATTTATACTACAACAGGATTTTCTTCTTGTAGTATTTCGAGGGAAATTTTTTTTCCAAACACTAAGGCTCCTGTCACTTCAGAGACTCTGCCACAGCCTCCTACGTAGAATTATCAGACGGACTTTCTTGGTGTCAGCCTAAATGTTTCCTTAATTTCTCTCTGCATCCCCCTGAGATGCCAAGGGAAGGATATGAGTCCCGGCTCCTCCTGAAGGGCAAATCAGTTGTGTGAAGCAGAACAGCTCCAGCAGGAGACAATGATGGTGACATGCCACCAGATAGCCTGGAATAGCTAGCTGGGGAGATAAAGATGTCCCTCTAGTCTAGGAGTTCACAGGTCTTAGATCCTCTGCAGTTGGGCAGCAGTTCTGTTGAACATATGCACTGTGTCTGTACTAAACTTTCTCGCCAATATGGTCCTTTACAGAAACTTTGGAGCAATATGTTACGGCAATAAATAACCAAGAGGAAGGAATCCTTGGTTTCCCTCCCCCTGGTATGCTATTTGTATCCTGCTAATTTATGGCCTTCTCAAGCGAGTAGTGCTGTTAATTCACATGAAAGAAAACCTGACAATACAACTTTTTTCTTCATGTTCCAGCTATATGTGATGTATCCTGTTTAGGTTACCACATTGCTATAATTCATATTGCATCTCTAGGGAGGTACTTCTTTACAAGCTAAAGAATCTTAAGAAACGGTGTCATAACAAGAGTTCTCATTTTTAAAGGGTGATTATAATGTGTCTTAAATTAAAGGCAAATTATTTACCCTATATATATACACCCTAAAGTATATATTAAATATA
>NW_009934890.1:0-27627 GCF_000696875.1 Nestor notabilis
ATAAAAATATATATAATTAGAATTTCCGATGTTGCAACTCACGGGTTTTTTTCATTCAACGCCGTTGTTTAACCAGATCTGCTTATCTATGAAGTGTCTATACATAGGGCAATGGTGGCGTATTACTTGGTGCAGAAGTGTGCATCCTGTTTCTTGAGAGTTGTTCCACACTACTGGGGAGCTTTTTTCACATGTATGCAGAACAGTGTTTACATTGATCTTAAATTGTTTACAAGTACGTTAGAAAAAAAGGATATAATTGATCTTTTACTGAGTACAGGAGATGCTGCTGTATTTGCAAAGCTTAATCATAGGCAGATGTGAGCCAGAAAAGAATATGAAATGTGAATGACAAGCAAAAGCCATTATTTTTTATAAGAAAAATTGAGAGGTTTCCTGGTATGCCTGAATAAACCCAAGGACTGAATTCTTTCAGTGTATTTATGTAAATAAAGTAATATTCATCTGCTATCATATTTCCATTGCCAATCAAAACAAGGAAAAATGTTAAAGGGAAGCACGGATAATCACTGGTAAGAAATTGCATAATAATAAGGAACAAATTATCCCCTTCCAGATTTGAGCTTGCAGCTTCACATACTGACATAATATTGATAATGATTCACAGGAACTCCATTTCACGGGGTCTCTAGCATTATTATATTTTGTGGTAAAAATTCTGTCTGGAATAGAGATTTTATGTCTTTTTAAAACAGAGATCTGTAAGTGCTAATGGGTAAAAAAGAAAAAAAAAGTCATTTTGTGCATGTATTTTTCATAATTAAAAGGATTTTTCATAAAATAGGTTTCAAAAACTCCCCTACAACTCCAGCTACATGGAATAATGTTTTTCTGGCAAATTTCTCTACCCCAATAGAGCAGAGTTTTAGGTTTTGCATTCTGTATTGCTGCAAAGGAAGACAGGCTGACAGCATGAACCAAGACCTATTCATAACATACCTACATAACACAGAATGAATAAATAGGTGGGCTATTGTTATTAGTCTCCACTCTCCATTAGACTTTTGCACTGGCCATATGGGGCTATTAAAGGGTGAGTGGGTCCTGGTGACCACTCCTTGGCTCTCCAGTCTGCAGATCAGCTTATGGATGGGAATCAGGGAGTCTCGGTTGGTGCATTATTGCCGCCAGTGCACTGTTGTGGTTGTGTTGGCACTTGTTCTTTGACCTTCAGCCGTCCCACAACACAAGGATCCTCTGAGAGACCAGGCAAGCTGGACAGCTGCTGAATTTCCTGTCTCCAAGGCAGCTATACCAAAAGCTCATCAGTACTCTTTTGGGTCTTCAAAGTACCCTCTGCTGAGTTAGTCTATGCCAAGGATGCATGGAGAGTCTAGACCAGTCACAATAATGTGCTTTTGCCACTCCTTCCCAGTTAGGCTGATTTCAGCCTCCAGTACAGTCAGTTTTTGGGATCCTCCTGTCACTCCCAGGTGGGCTAGGTAAAATGTTCGTCTTTCCCCTCCTGTAGCAATAAAAACTGAGCAGCTGGTAAATTTCCTCCTTTCTGAAGTCTCCTCCTTGAAAGTCTCACAGGGATCAAACTAGCCCATCTCTTCAGAAAGATCCAGCAGTGAGTACAGATAAATTTCCTGTGGCTAATGGATTGAATTTGCAAGGACTAGAAGAACGATTAGATTTTAAGGAGTATGACAGATGAGCTCCTGTGAAGGGCACATTGGGTATTTTCTTTAATAACAGGTGCAGTTAATCTTTGGCTTTAATAGGACACACATTTTTTTACAGATTTTGGTTATTATATTTTATTGTCTCTTGAATTTGATATAGTAAGTTTCACTGACCTAGCAAAATAGCTTGAAAGCTCCACCCAGCAGTAACTGACTGGACCGAATTACATGGTATCCCATTTAGATGGTCCTCTTTACAAGCAGCATTGCTAATCATGGTACTAATTGTGAAGAAAGGTCACTTTGCTTCCTTCATTTTGGAGGCAGCTTTGTACAAGTTATTTGCAATGCCAGCAACAGAATTCTTAATACAGCAAAATTTTTGCAGGAATATTCATAGAAGCTATTATTAATAAATATGGCATTTGTTTTTGTGGAGTCACTTTTCAGAGCAGAATTGTATTTCATATTGTTTAAGAGAACTCAAGGACTGTGATCTACTAATTAAGCCAGGGTGAGGAGTTGACTGTCATTTGCATTGATACCCTGTTTGAACATAGACAAACCACTTACAATCCTTGTTCTTCAGAGTATTCACTCTGAGGATATGTATAACAATGCACAGCTGCTCTACAAAGATTTTGTAAACTTTAATTCATTTTTGTAAAGCAGTTTGATGTCATTGCAAGAGAAATCACCGTAATTAGAGTAAAAGTGTGAAGTTTTTTTAGCTGACATACACACATTTTTACAGGACATACCTTCATAAAAAGTGAACTTGTTGAAATAAATACTAACCATTGAGACTCAATAAATCAGGAAGTGTATATGACTATTTAGTGATACAAACATACTAGCAAAGAGAAATCTTTGAAGCTGTCAATCTATCACTGCAGAGGATATCCAGCCAAGTTCAATATCAACAAATAACAAACATGATATAATACATGCCTTAGTAAAATGACACTTGTGGGGGAAGAAAATTAAAATATTTGATTAAGCATTTTTCAGTACATCCATTTTAATAAACCCACATGCTTTGCAATCATATTAACTAAACCTGAAATTAAAAGTATAGCTGCATTGGAGCAAATTATGTGAGGAAAGATGAGTTTTAAGTCATTACCATAAAATCAGTCAATTTAACAAAAGGAGGCCAGATAATTCTATATTATTCTTTTTGTAACCTTATTAGCTTTCTTAAGGATAAAATATGCTGAACTTTCTGAAACCAGCAGCTCAATTTCGTAAGATCCTTAGATTTTCTTTTGGCAGTCATTGTAAGTCAGGCTGCCAACAGTAAAATCTAAATAAGCTCAGGAATTTTACGGGCATTTTTATATGTCAAGTATTCTGTACTTAACTGAGCCCAAATCCTTTATAAGATATAGACCATTAATGTGTCCCAAACACTAAAATATATCCCAGTATTTAATTAAGCCTGGATTTAATTGGGCAAATCCACTACATATTAAAAAAAAAAATAAAAATAATTCAATAATTTGACCACCATGGCCTCAAAAACATTTGATTCATTAGGATTTTTTTGTTTGTTTTTTTAACATGGTTTTAACTCAAGCTTAAATAATATTTCAAGCTCTCTATCTTTTATTCAGAAGCCCAAAAGAGCTTGTGCCTGCTGTCTCAGGTACAGCAGAATTGTGTCTTTGAAGATTCTCCAAATGACAAACTTGTTGCACAGTTAGTGACACATCCTCAGACAAATACAAAAGAGAAGTGATTTCTGCCAGAGAAAAGCAATGTTAAGATGATGATCAAGAGAGGTGTTGTGATACTTCTATGGTAAAGGTGAAAGGAAGAATGTTTGGCTGAAAGTCAACAGCATTGGCCAAGGAAAGAGAATTGCTTTCTTACATCTTTCATTCTGTAATTGCATTTGGGCTTGTAATATTGTCTAACCACTTCTGACAACCTGCCAAAATGGAGATGGCAAAGTCTTATAATAAATTGTTACAAAAAACATCCTTCATCTATTCAGTTCAAAGCCACAGCAAATTTCAGTATGCAGAATATACCCCTCTTATTTTAAAATTTCCTAAACAGCTGAGATAGCCTTGATGTTTTCCACAAATAAACAAACAAGCCAAGAAAAAAACCCACAGCTTTTTCAAACCACAAATAGGTATAGAATTGAAAGCTGCAGGCAAGCCACTACCTATGACCCTCAATATTGCCTTAGTGTATTAAGAAAGCACAAAACACTTACGAAACCTGTTATTCATGTTACCATAAAAGATTGTTATTCATGTTACAACATGCCATAGGCTACCGAAATAAAAGAAGTCCTGGCTGGAGAACTGTGTCTAGAATTACCATCCAGTAATCAAGTAACTGCAGTGTCTACTACAGAGGCAATCTCCAGAAGCATTTCATAACTCTTTTAGTCAGACTCCAGTTCAAAGCATGGAAGTAGGGCTGATTTTTCTTGTTTGTTCTGTTTGTTGTTCACTGATAAGGGAAATGTATCCATTTTCATCCCTGATTTTGATACTGTTGCTCATCCAATACTATCCCATCTATAAGAAACTACAGTGATGAGAAGAAATACCTTCCAGTGATTTGGATTATTCTTCTCAGACTGGATAAATTTTGCATTAAGCAAAAACGCACCTTTCAATCCAGCAGTCTTATTTAAAAGTGCTTTTTTGCACTTTCTATCATGATTTGTGAAGATGAAATATTTTCCATACTACTTTTCTCATACCAGAGAACTTTCCAGTTGATACTTATCATTCCATGCCTATTCTTTTCTTGAAGTTTTTAAATAAGCCTGCTCACTGATACACAGATAAGACGCTGGAAAAATATGTTGGAGCACAGGGCTCTACATGCTAGCATCCTGATTTTAAGGATCATAATCCCCAAAGACAATAGTTGTTAGCTAGTCTTCTTAAAATTATAAGTAATTCGAATTAGATTATAATGATAAAAATTAACTATTTACAACTTCTAAAATAAACAACACAGTTATGAAACTTGTAAGAGATTAAGGTAAGAATATTTATTTACATAATAACTACATATGTATACCTCTTTCTTTCTCCCTTTGTAGTTATCCAATCAGTTATGGATGCTAACTCAAAAACTGTGACTAGGGACTTTTAACATCCTGAATGCCCTGCAGTTTCCACTCATAGCTAGCTATTATGTTTCATCTCAAATCTTGTCATTCTCTCCTCTGTACTCAATGTTTATTAACTCAAGGATGAGAACAACTGCTTCTCTCATTGACAAATGAAAGACACCTTCCGTGACTGTTGATTCACTGCATAAACTGCAGCATGAAAGGTATCTTTAAACTAAAACTTTTATTTTGTATTCACTTGTATTTTGGGCATGTGTTTAATGAAACACAGTGAGTGGGGCAGGATAAGGTACAGAAAAGCAATGAAAACAATGACAGAACCTTTCAGGGAGACACTGTAAATGTTCAGATTCTGCTCTGCCATGTGTTTTAAGTCAAATGAGAAACAAAGTCTTTTATTGATATATGTATCATTTACTAATGGTATGTAATTAACCAGCAATCACTGAACTATATAGTCAATATCAATCATAGCAAATCAATACATAAACCACAACACTAGATACCTACAAAATGAATTTACATTCCTTACCTCGGACATCAGGACTAACTAGAAGTTTCTACTTCTTTTTAGAAGAAGAGGCAACTGATTAAATAAAATTCACAGCTGAAATTTCTAACTTGATTCTTTAAGTTTTCTGTATTGACGAATCTGCACTGTCATAAGCAGCTTTTCATCTTGGCATACCAAAAGTACATACTGAAGCTTAGGAATACATCTGAAAAATCAGAAATGTTTTGAATTCTGTTTTAGATTGGGCATTCAGCTTTTCTTAGGATGTATTTTTAAAACAATGTGATCAACAGTTAAGATACACTTAATTAAAATTATCTCAACAATGACCCTTAAATGAAGAGATTTAGCTTAGAAAGTCTAAGCCATTAAAGGCACTAAAAAAGTAAAGCACTTATATATGGTAACAGAAACTGTTTATCTTTGGATTGCAGCAAAAATATATGCAAGAGCTAATGCATATGGCATGGTTTAAAGTTCCACAACTTCACAGATATTGATCCTATCTTCCTCTGAAAATTTTTTTTTCTTTGTCTGTGTGAATATATCAAAAATTTTATTTGGAATTCACAGCACTAGCTGTTTTGTTGTATGCAGAATGTGAAAATGCAGCAAGACAGAAAATTATGTCAGCTAAATTCTCAGATTTTTTTGTATAAAACAAAAATACACCAAAATGAGCTTTAAATCATGGAACAAGACAAGGACCAGACTCCTGGAAAAGGAAATACATGGTAGAAAATTCTGATTAACAGAGAAAGCAATTGCATTGTGGTGTGGTGAAAGTTAGAACTCACAGAAAACAATAAGTCTCCGGTTTCAAATCTGTTAAAGTCAATGGCATTGCTCCCAGCTAAATCAATCAGTACATGGTAGGACTATGTAATGAAACAACCTTCTAGATGTAAAAAAACACCTAAATCCCCAAATCCTGTATAAGGCTTCTAATCACATTTCATTATGGTGACTGATACTACAAGTAAGAATATCACTATTTCAAAACAATACCAGTACAGAAAGAATATAAATTCTATTTTGCATCTTCACACATTTAATGAAAAAATTATGTCTCAAAACAATTGTGGAAATTTATGTTTACGTTAAAAAAGCCTATTAGCTTGGAGAAAAGATGCGTAAATTGAGAACTTGCTTTACAGGCAGCTCTTCCCAAGCTTTCATAGCTCTGCTACAGATTATAACCTCATTATAAAGATCTGTCAGCCCTGCAAGACTTTGTGTTTCAGCCACTTGCAAATAATAACATGCTGTAAAACTGCTTTTGGCTCTTGATATTTAATTTTTATTTGGCCAACTTCCCCCTTTCTCTCCCTTTTCCCCACACCTTCCCTCCCCTCTATATGATTTTTGCACTAGATACAGACAAAAAAGTTAATTTAAATGAAAATGACATTGCCCATAACACAGTGGTTACAAAAGAGCACATGTTTAGTTCACTCAGGTTTAAAGCACCAGTTATCCTACAAAATTAAAGTATCTCCCAAGCCTAGGCAGCTGCAGGCTTTTCATTAGAGCTGGAGCTTCTCATAAATTTAGAGCTAAAGAATGTCAAGATTTCTTTAAGGTAGTCAGAAAAGTTCATTATTTTTAAGCTTAGTCTGATCTGTTTATTTCGTATATTAATTGCAACTTTATGCAGAAATCCCAAACCAGAAAATGCTTAAAAATTTATTATGCATAACTGACCATCTTGAAGTTAATGAGACTGTGATTTCCAAACATTTGGTGGCCACATATACTAACATACTATTTTTCTTTATGATATTTTAAAACATAATTCTTCAAATAAATCAGATTTTAAAAAAAAAATAAATAAACCCAAGAATATCTTATCAGTATGTAACCCAGGTTCCAAAAAATTTCCTGTCTTGAATACATAAATGGAAAAACAGACATTTGCAGCTGACATCAGATCTATATATTAAGTATTAATTACAGATACTTGTATCTTTATGTGTCATCCTTTGATAGAAAGTTAAAGTTTCAAAGTGAAGTAATCAGAGGGGGAAGTAAGATGCCCTTTAACAATTACATGACAATATAGCTGGTTTGTTTTGGGTTTTTTTTTCCTTCACCACTGCAGGTACATCTGCAGGTCTTATTACTCCAGCTTACTGAAATGGTGCTGTAAGGAGAGCATTATAAAATTCCTCAATGCAACTGTCTCTTTCCTAGCTGTTCCCTTGTGCTCAGAACAGCCTCAGTCCTTCTCACAACTTCCTTTGGCCTCATGTCTCAGTTGTAGCTTATTTAACCCTGTGCAGAGAGGACATCCAGACTACATCAAAGTGATTATGTATTTTAATTTTGCCCATCACTTGCCTTTATCAGTCTACTTTGTTTTTTATCTTACGGCTTTGCTAGATTATGAAAGGGAATCTAACACCTCTGAAACAAGAAAGAATTTGGCTTCTCACTGGTATAGAGAGTAACTGCTTGTCCTGGGTTCAGCTACAGCAGTCATTTTTTCTCCTTCTAAGTAGCTGGTGCAGTGCTGTGTTTTTGACTTTCAGTCTGGGAACAATGCCGATAACACCGATGTTTTTAGTTGTTGCTAAGTAATGTTTACTCTGACCAAGGACTTTCTCAGTCTCATGCTTTGCCAGAGAGGAGGGGAAAGCCAGGAGGAAGCAGAGGCAGGACACCTGACCCAAACTGGCCAAAGGGGTATTCCATACCACAGCATGTCATGCCCAGTATATAAACTGGGGGGAGTTACCTGGAAGGCCCAGATCGCTGCTCGGGTCGGGCTGGGTATCGGTGGGCGGGTGGTGAGCGGTTGTGTCCTTTTCCCTTGTTATTCCTCTTATCATTATTATTGGTAGCAGTAGTGGTTTGTATTATACCTTAGTTACTGGAGAGCTGTTATCTCAACCCGTGGGAGTTACATTCCTTCGATTCTCCTCCCCATTCCTCCGGGAGCGGGGGGAGGAAAGAAGAGGGGGGAGTGAGCGAGCGGCTGCGTGGTTCCAAGTTGCCAGCTGGGCTTAAACCACAACACTGCTTCAAGGCCCCAGAAAACTTTGAAAACCTGTCATTAAAAAAAGGAAAAATGGATCTGACCTCTTGTTTTTCTTTTATGCAGATCTATCTCATGTAGATCTTTTTAATACATGCATGTCTACTAGCAATTTTATTTTCTTAGTGTTGGCAATAGCCTGAATGACATTGAAGTTTTTTTGTAAGAAGCTGGATTTACTTTAAAATCTTGGATCTTTAAATATAAGTGGTAGACTTACATGTGCGTATTTATTGTTTGTTATAATGTATAGGTAGAAAGCACATAATTCCAAGACTTCAATGATTACATTGAATTAGACCATATTTTCTGAATATCAGCCTTCATTTGAAATATAAATGGCTGTAAACAGGGAAACATAGAATGGTTTGGGTTGGAAGGGACCTTACAGATCATCTAGTTCCAACACCCCTGCCATGGACAGGGACACCTCCCAGTAGAACAGGTTGCTCATAGCCCCGTTCAGCCTGGCCTAGAACACTGACAGGTACTTTATCCTTTTGTTAAATTATAGTTTTGCTATAATTATCCTATACAAGTTGCTCCTCTAGAAGCAGGAAGAAGTGAAGTCAGACTGGACTTGGTAACAGTGGGGGTCATGCCAAAAGCAAGCTTTTCTCCCATCATTCCAGCTGAAGTTCGTATTCTTTAAAGAATGGGTAACTAGAGTACTGGGAGTTGTTCTCAGATAAATAAGGGTTTGAAGAAATGAAGACCACCACAGAAAGAAAATAAAGGAGCAAGAAGGAAGACGTACCCAGGTGAAAGCCCCTAAAAATCTGTGATTCATTACAGTTCATGGAAAAGACAGAAGAAAACATTGACACTTACGTGGAAAGAACTCAACTGAGTCAAAAGGAGACTTGTAAAAAGTGACTGTTATCTTGAGTATTGTGAGACTTCAAGGTAGAGATGTCTAACGTGGTTTGTAAATACACTGAATGAAAGGGCAAGCTGCAAAACCATCATTGGAAGTTGGAAAAATTTGAAATACCTATGAAAATTAAGTCTCCTAAAGGATGGAAGGTTTCAAATAGAGCTACCAATACTGAGAAAAGACCTCAAAAAAACCCCGTGACTAATCTTACATTAGTGAGTCAGATATGTAATATAGAACAATAAAGTATGATCACAGATCATGCTGCTATTGACTCAAAGATTCAAATCTACAAAGAATCCTGGAAGGTATACACTTGGGAAAAGTTACCAGACTACACAAGCCTGCTGAAGTAATCTAGGTCAGAAAGTAAATGCTCAAATGCTATATTACCAAGCTTATACTGATACACAGGAGAAGAAAAGGCACAAATAAGTAAGTCAAAATACTCTGTAAAGTGCAAAAACACTTCAAATAAAAAGATCATGATATATCGAAATGTTGCAGAAATGTAAGCAGGACACATATTTGGAATGCACTGTAACAGCTGTAAAAAATACACCTACTATGAAAGACCTGATAATCGGAAGCAGTAGAAAGAAAAGTTACTTATTCTGGTGTATTAAAAGAGAAAGGGGAGGGGGAAATGATCAAGATAAATGCTCTGTAGGTTGTCAGCAAAAGCAAAAACAAAGGAATGGACCTTTCTGTAAAGACCAGTAGTCGTACACTGGTGTCCACATGAATATTGCCTCTGAAGAGTCTGCAAAAATGTGAGAAAGAAACCACAATACTCAGGGGAAAGCTGATTCATATTGTGAATATATATAATATTGAACCACTTCCTATTTAAAAAAAAAAAGACCAAACAGTATGATCATGAAAGTTAAGAATAAAATGGAATTAGTTAGGTTTGTTACAGCTGATTGGAAGGAATGGACACTGAATTTTAAAACAAGCTAAGCTTATGTTTACTTCAGAGCATCCCTGTTTCACAGCCGAGTAGAAAACAGAAAAGAATAGCCTGTGGCCACAAATGGACATAAAGATAGAAAAAAAAATGCAAAATACCCCACATCCCTGAAACTTATAAAAAACCAGATTTAGACAAATGAAAAAACTATACTGATACTTTTGGGATGTGGACATTTCCTTCCTTTCCTGTACGAGAGAAACTTCTCAAACAGGGAGATGGTGGTCAGCTGTCCTGGTTTCAGTTGGGATAGAATTAATTTTCTTCCTAGTAGCTGGCACATTGTTTTGTTTTGGCTTTAGTCTGAGAATAATGCTGATAACACATTGATCTTTTAGTTGTTGCTAAGTAGTGCTTACCCCAGTCAAGGACTTTCCAGTCTCTCATGCTCTTCCAGTGAGGAGGGGCACAAGAAGCTGGGAGGAAGCAGAGACAGGGCACCTGACCCAAAGTAGCCAAAGGGGTATTCCATATCACAGCACGTCATGCCCAGTGTATAAACTGGGGGTAGTTACCCGGGAGGCCCAGATTGCTGCTAGGGTCAGGCTGAATATCGGTCGGCGGGTGGTGAGCAATTGTATCCTCTCTCTTTGTTATTTCCCTTGTCATTATTATATTAGATTATTGTATTATATTATTATTAAAGAGAGAGAGAGAGTAAAAACATACAGGAGTAGGCATCCTGCCAAAGTCAAGTGCCTGTCTGCAAGCATGTGTGGGGATACCAGAGTCCAGGCACTTTCCCTTCACTGATCCAGCCCCTAGTGAGAGTCTTCCCAAAAAATGCAGAGAAAATGTTAGTACCAGAATCAGCCTCCCCAGAACTGAACTCACAGATCTAATTCTGGAGGCATCACCTCCCCACAGAGCTCCAGACTTACCATTAAACAGGCATTTCCAAAGGAAAGCAGATACCACCATTAAGCAAGAAAGCAAATGCCCTCTTGCACAAAACTAGATGTGTTTTCCCTGGGTAACAGTGGCACATATCAGTCCAGTGACATGTATTTTGAGGAATACATTTTCTCTGCTATTTCCCTTAGCCTAGCAGTGGTCCCACAGCTAAACATTGCTGTTAGAGTATCTTGCCCAATGTTCATTTTGGCTGAAATCTGAGACTTTTCAAGACAGAGATTTGTAATATGAGTAAAATCTGTCCTGTGGAAAAAGTAAAATGACATGTTGCAATTGGCTCATTGCACATGCTCAGCTTGCTCGCATGATAGAGAACCTGTTTTGACAGACGTGGCCTTGCAACAAAAAGATTAAAAGCATGCTTGTTAAAAAGGTTTCCAAGCCGTCAGGTGAACTTAAATAGCAATTTCTTATATTTATTTTATGATCTCATGATTTATAACCTAATTTCAGGACTTTGGATATTTCAGAGGGCTCAGATTTCTCACTGTAGGGGAATATTATGGTAATCAGACTGGGCCATGTCTTTCTCCAGGAATTTCAAAGGATTGAAAGCTACAAATCCATCTTCAGGGAAAGGATGGATGCAGGTGTGAGAAGCAGAGCAGGAAAAAGAGAGCATAAATCTTTTTACTCCCACAATTTGTTCCTACTGTTGCACAGGAAGGGCAGAGATGAGGGGCTTTTTCATAAGATAGGTTTCTAAAAACTCCAGGGAAACCATTGCAAAATAGCAGTAACTTCATTGTGTACACCACAGGGACAATACTTTTGCATGGAAAGGGTTTAAAATATTTTGTTTAGAGTTCAGCTGCATGCAAGAAATCAGGCTTCCCTTGGGTGCTTGCAATGAGAGCTTCCACCTGGCTACTGCAGGAAGGCAGCTGGGACGTGTACAAGTAGCTTCACAGAAGGAATAGAGGGCTTTTCTGTTTATGCTTCAGGGTGCTGTGGAGGAGCCGTGAGGTGCTGGAATAGAGATTCTGCTGCAGCCCATGGTGCAGACCACGGTGAGGCAGGCTGTCATCCTGCATCCCATGTAGGTTCACAGCAAAGCAGATACCCACCTGCAGCCTGTGGAAGACCCCATGCCAGAGCAAGTGCATGCCTGAAAGAAGCTGTGACCCCATGGGAAGCCTGTGCTGGAGCAGGCTCCTGGCAGGACCTATGGAGAGAGGAGCCCATGCTGGATCAGGTTTACTGGCAGGACTTGTGACCTGATGGGAGACCCACACTGTGAAGCAGTTGAAGAACTGCAGCTCATGGGAAAGACTCACATTGGAGAAGCTCATGAAGGACTGTCTCCTGGGGGAAGGACTCTGTGCTGGAACAGGGGAAGAGTGTGAAGAGACAGGAGCAGCAGGGAAAATGCGTGAGAAACTGACCGCAACCCCCATTCCTTGTCCCCTTGTGCTGATCAGGATGGGGGTCAGGGGAGATACAGAATTTGGGAGTAAAGTTAAGCCTGGGAAGAAGGGAGGTTTTGTGGAAAAGTTTTTGAGATTTGTTTTTATTTCTCATGATCCTGCTCCAATCTGATTGATAATAAATTGAACTAATTTTCTCAAATCAAGTCTGTTTTGCCTGTGACGGTAATTAGCAAGTGATCTCTCTGTCCTTATCTTAACCCACAAGCCTTTCATCATATTTTCTCTTCCCTGATCAGTTGAAGAGGGGTGTAATAGAGCAGCTTTTGTTGGCACCTGGCATACAGCCAGGTCAACCCACCCAGAATTGTTTTTGGGCCTGAACAGAGACATGAAGAATTTGAGATAAGGCTAGTAATTGAGAGAGATAATGGACAAAACATGGACTGAACAATATTAGAGAATGGAATGATCATGGGGAATTTCAGTTGTAGTTGTGAAAGGGCAAGGGGTGGATTATGTGTAAATTGTCCACTTTTGTTCAGTGTTGGGTTGGGTTTTTTTTTATTTTTTTTTTTAATTTTATTTTGGTGGGGTTTTTTTTTTTTCTGAGAGTGAAAACTCTGTGATGGATAAGGATAAGACAGGATCTTATCCCCCTGTCCTGTCGAGGAGGGCAGTGGTAGAGTGGCTTGGTGGGCACTTGGCATGTAGCCAAGGTCAACCCATCACAGTTAGGAAATGCATTAGCAGTGAAGTTGCAAGATGCAGAAAGGATGAATCTTTAAGATGATCACGCTGAACAAGACATCTTTGCAATGTTATTCTGGCTCTAGGCATTAAGGTACAGAAAGCATGAATAAAGGGTCATGAAGTGGGATTTTAAGGGTGGTGGTGGGAATCCCCATAGGGACTGACTGAATTAAAGCTATGGTATTTTACTCAATTTGAAGTTCTGAAGCCCAGATTCAACATTTATTTGCCACTTGCAGCCTGTTACAGGAGATAGTTGCAGCTAGCTGCCTTAGAAAGGACTTGGTGATACAACTTGCGAAGGTGATGACCTGCTGTACTTTTAATTATAGGACTTTACACATTTACAACAGCTATGAGAGAGCACCAACATGGTAGAGAATGAAATAATTCCTCACAAGTCATATGAATATCAAAATCTAAACCGCACCTAGCTCTATTTAGAATGGTTAAAACAGTTTATGAAGTTGAATGTGATTTAGTGCTATAAAATAAGCTGGTTTATGGTTTTTGATTAGTAAAAGAAGATGTAAATGAGCATTTGGCTTTTAAATCTTACCCAAGTTTGATACTGGCAAACATTATAGACCAAGAGATGTAGGTGCCCATGTAAACTATGTGACGTAACCTTTTTATACAGTTATGATTCTTTTTTTCCCTCCTGTCTTGGTTATAATCACTTTCCTTAAGGATTTTAATGTTACACCACACACTTCAAGACAAATGCACTTTTTCTTCTTCTCTGAATGGAAACCAAAGATGGAATTTATTTCCCCGATTCGTGCCTTGTGATCTTTCAAAGATATGAGGGCAGCAGACACATCTGTCTACACTGGACCTGGAGAAGATCAATTGCTTTCAAGAGCAGGTGCTGCAAGTGTAGAGGGATAAGCTAGCTTGACTGAGACGGCATCTGACTTCCATGTGTAGGAAACTGAAGATCACTACATCCTAACTGAAAATGCTTCTCTTCCCTGTTTACTCTTGTCTTTTGTCACTATCTAATAGTAATTAAAAAAAGCATATTGTTTTCAACAATTACAATAATATTCTCATTTTTTTTCGTGTTCTGTTTTCATCTTAGGCCTCTTAAAATAAGGCTGAATATGAGCTTTGCATTATAAAGAAAGAAAAAAGAGATGATGCTGAGCATTGAAAACTACCTGATTGTTTAACAAGAACACAAACTGCAGGCTGCCATAAGGGGAAGGCAGTAAGTTAGATCACACCAAATTTGTTCAGTAATGATTTAATTTCTGTTGTGCCTCAAGAGAAGAATCGGAGACTGTGTTTACCTTGAGCTTTAACTCAAAAAGAATTAAATTAATTTTTAATATAAAATTAGTATTGCTCTTTCTAATGAGGCACTCCTAGAAATCCACTGCATTAAATATTATCAAGTTGACTTTGTCTAAAATACTCCCTAGAATGGGTACAGAGTATCCTTTATTCATGCAGAAAATAAGCACTAAAATAAGGACTTTACCATAATGATTTGTATAGAAAGAGAATTGGCAGGAGAACAGCTTTTGTTTGCAATTTTGACATTTTTTCCTCCTTCTGTACAACATTTGGGTCCCAAAAATATCATCGTATAGGAAACTGCTGTGGCTGGGGTTGTTTTTCTGATTACTCAGGGGTCTCCTCTCTTCCTACACCAAAATACATGAATGAAAGGAGTGTGTGCACCCCAAAGCTTGTAAGGAGGACCACGGGTACCAAAGGAGGATCCCAGAGCTTAGGAAAACGAGGGCCAGGCTGTTTCTTGGAGCTTTCCTCCTGGGTTTATGGACGCCCCTTCATGATGTAACAGTGGCTCTTAGGACACTAGTACCACTTATAAAACAAAGTCCTCTTAATGCCTCATAGAACTCATGTTCAGAGAACGATGTGCCAGGGACACAGTAGTCAGATGGAGTCAGGGCTCAGAGGCAGCTTCTGAGCATGGAGCAGGGCAGCCCCTAATGAAACCTGTCCTGGCTCCCTCAGAGCCAGCATCAGCAGTCCTCAGCTGACAACTTCCTCTTCAGCCTTGGGTCCACACAGGGTTCCCTTTGCACATTATTTTAATGGTCTTCTTCCTGATTTGTTTTGGGTTTGTTTTGTTTTATTGTTTGGGGGTTTTTTGTTTGTTTGTTTGTTGGGGTTTTTTTTGCCTGTTAGTTCCCAGCTGTTATTTAAAGTTACAATTCCCCCTGGCCCAAATAACTATTGGGAACAGAAAAGGATAATGTTTGTTATGCAGCAATGACTCAGGTTGGTTTTATCTGGGCTCAGGGACAAACAGGCTACCTGATACTTGCCTGGTCCCTAGAAAACAGGTTTTACCACACTTGAAAACAGCCTCAGTCAAGCCAACCATGGATATGTCCCAAAGCCCCACACCAGTAACAAGTTGCCGGTAAGTGAAAAATGATAGAGGGCTATGTTTCCTTGACCAGATAGCTTTTGAAACCTATGCCTTGTATGAGACTTTAAAAATACACTGTTGACATGGGATGGGGTTTTGAGCAACCTGGTCTAGTGGAAGGTGTCTCTGCCCATGTCAGAGGAGTTGGAACTAGATGATCTTTGAGGTCCCTTCCAACCCAAACCAGTCTATGATTCTATTATATGATTCTATGACATGCCCTGGTGATGCTGTTACTTTCCAGCATTTGTTTTGGTGGGGGCGCCTAGAAGTCTGTTTAAGTAGTGGCATCAAAGTGACCAGGCATGGTCCAAAGACCATATCAGGCTGTCCCTGCACAGAAGAAATTCTTGTTTGAGTAGACATGTCAAAGGAAAACAGGGTCAGAGATGGATGCTCATGAAAGGCACAGGAAACTCTCCCCAGCTTTACCAAGCAAGTTGCAATAAAAAAAGAAAGGGGCTGAGCCTCTAACTCGTAGTACAGAGCCAACCCAAACTCTACTAATTCTTTCTTTTCCCTTTCTAGTGCTTCAAGTCCCTCTTCCATACACAGTACTTCATTTTTAATGCAGTGCTTCCACGGTTTGGTAAGTGCTATATGAAAAGCAGGAAAAGCATGTTAAAACTGAAATTACATTGTGCCAGAGTGGAATCGTGCAGCAACAGTGATAGTGTGTCTCACTACAGTAGCTTTTTAAGAGCACTAATAAAAAGGGATTGTTAGTAAGGATGATCTCAAGATTTGTAGTTCATCTGAATAATGCTTGCTATAATTTGAACTTTAACCACAGATTTTAAAGCATTGCTAGCATCGCTGTGTTAGCATGTCTGCTATTATTCTGAGTAAGCTTTAACTTTGACTGCAATAGATGTCAGGGGCCCAGCTTTGAGAGTACGTTACAAAAAGCATGGACAGACTTGCATAATGAAATAGCCTGTGTCCTGAAGTATTTGAAACTTGAGACATGGCAGTAGAAGTTCCTTGTTTTAGGAATCAACTATGTGTTCTGCAACAAACTGCAAACAGGCAAAGAAATTCTTAAGAAGTTATAGAAAAAGATAGTATTTTTTCAAATAATTAGAAATCCATAACATTTGAGGCTAAGAATAACTTAAAAGGATTGCGTACTAATGCATCTATTAAAATACACACATTCTTACCTACCTTTCTGTAGATGTTCATTGAAGTCCTTTTTCTTGGTTTTGACTTTTTTTCTTAACAACAGTGCTATAGGAGAGTTTCATTTTTTTTTTTTTTCAAAATTACCCTGATACACCTGTAGTTTCCTCTGTCACATATGAATAATGCAGTTTTTCTAAACTACAAATGAAATTATAGTCTAGTACAGTGTGTTGGATAGTGCCAAGTGGGTATAGCAAATTAGATAATCTATCCCCTTGAGTCTGAATTACTTCAGTCTCTTTGAAAATGTGACGAAAATCACAGGAAAGGCTGTACAGTTTGATGTCCTTTCAAAAAACATTTGTAAACTGTAAAATGAGAAAATCCACATTACATGCAATTAATAGTATGGAGCGTTCCAGTGCCTCAAAACCAGACCTCTTTTTTGAAAGTTTTTTTCACCAATTTTTGGCTCACTTTGACTCGCTTTCAGTAGTTGTATGCCACAGGGAGACACTCCTGCTTATGTATGGAGAGAAAGAGATTTTTATGAATATCAAACAAGCATAATTTATGCAGAAACTCTATTAAAAACTCTGTTTGGCACTTTTACTTGCCTTAGTAATATAAAAACTCCACTAAAATAAATTTTTAAAAAGTGTGTTGGACTTCAATTCTCTCAACGTATTCCCATAGTTAATCTTAGTTTTCATTGCCAAAGGACTACTAATAAATTAGTATTAACAATATCCTCTTTATTACCTTGCATAGAGCTGCTTACATGTTCTCTTTTGTGAATATATTTACATTTATTTATACACATACATACTTGCAAACTCATTGGATGAAATTTTGGGCCCTCTGAAATCAATTGCAAAAATCCTGACAACTTCAGCAAGAATCAGAATCTTAGTCTACAATTCCTGTATTTTAACCTCAATAATTGTAGCCTCAGAACAGCTGATTAACATTTTACAGGTTTATACCTTTGTACCCATTGGGTCCTCTTCTTGCATACAGCCATGCTGACTAGAATTTGGCTATATTGGTTCACTCTGCATTTCCATTTGTTTACTACTCTGTTCATATGTTATACTACTATGTTACATATTCTTCTTCGGCTTTATTCACAAAAATCATACTTGAATTTTGATCGCTTCACATTTTTCATAGTCTGCAAAAACATCTAAAAGAAGCTTTTGTATCTTTTAGTTTACACAAACTGTTGTGAACAAGCTTCTAGAACGATTTAGGAAGCTACACTAACTGATTAACTTCCAGAGCTGCTCCATATTGAAAATAATTAAAGACAGACAGTGTATTTTACTACCATATAAAGTAAGATTTATCTTATATTATGCCTTAACAGCAGCTTGATTTTGCCAATTATCCTATTATCCATAATTTCAGATGCATTTTTGAGCTATTTGAGTTCCTGTAATTTATATCTATTACCAAAAAAATGTTTAAACCAAAAAGGAATTGAAATATATGAATCAGTAAAGGCCACTTCAGACTTGTATGTGGAAAACTTAGAATAATTTAAGGATGAATTTAGGGAATACCCCATATATATTGAGTTAGATACTAAATGATTCCCATAGTGTATGATTCATAATTCACAGGAAGCAGATGCTGAACTGAATTATGTCCTCTATTACCTCCCTACCGTTCACTAGTGCAAGTTAGGAACACAGTTTGTCTTTGTGGTGACTCTAGTCCTGATACTAATCTGTATTTTCAGCTTTCAAGCTTAGAAAATTTCTGTATTTATTTTTATAAGGAAACATTATTATTCATTAATCAATTACATACGATATTATTATTATAACTACGAATTAAATGGTCAGTTTACTGTTATCAGTCACTACATTTATTTGTACTCAAAGCAGTTACTTTAAAACACATACTTCAGAGTGTGCGTACAATACCAAAAAGGCAAAATTTCTTTTCTCTAACTCCCCTACTTGTTGTGCCAAACATTTTTTTTTCATCTGTTTCAAAATAGTCACTGTATTACTCATTGACTCATTTATTTTGAAATGTACAAACAATGGAATAAACAGAAAGCAAAAAGGGATGTTTTCTGCTAAGTAATTAATTATTCAAGCAGTTAATGATGGAAACAATGACTTCATTGAAGCTACAGCTCTCTAAGGCAACACTACAAAAAAAATGCACTGAAACAGAGACATCCTTTAAGTTAAGAATCAGAGCAGGTGCAGGCCTGTTGTCTGAGGGTTGTCATTACCAGCTGAATGGACTGTGTCTCAGACTTGACTGGCATGAGTAGGCAAAACTATTCATTTTCACCCCAGAAAAGGTCAATGGTGAAACTAGTTTATCCATATATCACAAAGCCTGGGAGCTGCATGTGGTTCTGCTGATACAACCATAGGCAAAGGAATGCCAAAGCATGTGTGTGGAATAATTTCTAAAACACTCATGTGAAAGGCTGTTCACAGTAAAAGTCATGCAAAAAGGGAATCCACATAGCCTACTTTAAAACACCATTCATAATACTTATATGAAGCTAGAACCAGAATGATGCTGATGTTATGAGAAATAAGTGGTGTGCATAGATAATATTTCTTCCTTACTAATTATTTTTAAATAGGAGAAACATGTGCTTGTGAATCTTTTTAATTCTTTTTTGTGAAGTGGTATAGCTTCACTAAGAAAAATACACTAGAGCAGCCAACAGCCAGTTGATCAGGATATTTATCTGACAGGTGAGACATTTAATTTTGTCTCATATTGACAATGTCTCTAAACTGAACTCTCCTGTGCTATGAGTGAGTGCTCTAATAGCTAGGCTCTTGCCTCAAATAACTGTTGCCCAGTTTCCAAGAAGAAACATATGGCACTTAACTTCAGCCGACGGTGTCAACACAAAATCCTTCTCTGACAGAGATGCATTCAAATTTCTGGGGATTGTATCTCAAGAGCAGCAGTATTTAAGCTACAAGCTTTTATAGACATCCCATTAGCTAATTTAGTCTAGTCCCATTGTGAATCCTGGTCTGACCTGATCAAGAGAGAGTGTTTACATCACCTAACTGTGGAATTTAACTTCGTCAATGTAAATCAGACACACTCAATGCAGAGAGCTAACTCCTTCACAGAATGATTAGAAGCTCCGAAGTTTTCTTCTTGTTTTTACTGTGTTTCAGAGAAGCCTGTCTCTTGCAGTTGACAATATGTAAGAAGCCTAACTTAGCGACTTAATTATGTGATTATTACCTTAGCATTTTCCATTCAATACAGGAAAATTACATATTCAGTTTAGATTGTGTGTTTTGCTTCAGGAGTATGGAAGTTAGGCATGGCAACAATGAATATCACAACTGTCATAACTTGGTATGGATCTATTGTTTGATGCCAAATATTGAATCTCATCTTGAGATGACTTTTCACTCTGGATTTTTTAGCAATAACCAAATTAAGACACGATATTCTTCCAAAGATATCCTAATCTCTGCCAGACTCACAACTTACTCTTTATGTCTTTCTAGAATCTAGCAATACATTCTTAAAGACTTAAACCCTGGAGTTCTCCTGGATGTTTGCTTCAGTACGTAAACTTCAGTTTGTACAGAATTCAATAGCTATGGTACCCTGTAAAAGCAACCTGTATAAACACTGAATCGGTACTAAAACTGAAACACTGCTTCCTGTCAACTGCTAAAGTGATTTAAAGATACTTGTAGCATACAGGCTTATAAAATTGAAAAGGTTGTGTCCTATACATTGAACTACTGATTGTAATACTCTTTACATTTACCTGTGGTGTCACAGCTAAAGCTTCTGAATGTCCTCATAGAGTCATTTACAAGTACTGCTAAAATATCTTCTTAGAGCCTAAAGCTTTTTCTTTTCCCAAATGCAGAAAAGTTAAAATTCTTTAGAGATTTCAGTCATTATTAGTAGCTGCATTAAATCTACTTTGTGTTAATCCTGTGGTTTAAAGCAGCCCTAAAGTTATTGGAGAATTCTCCAATGAGATAGGGCTGACTAATTTTTTATCACCCTGTTGTATGAAGATTACACTCACCTCTGCACTGTAATGGTCCCAGCTTGTCCTAGGAGTTCCTTATGACAATAAATATCTTAGAACAAACATATATACAGCAAGTTCCATGTTTTCCCAGCATTTGCTGAAGTTCTTGACCAGTGCACCTTGAACAGTGCACCTTACTATATATGACTGCACTTACTGACTATCCTGACATCCACATGCTACAATAATTTCTAATTTTATTCTTTAGCTTAAGGTAGGCTACTTGTTTGAGTGACCTCTCATACTGGCTCTGGCTGGGAGAGAGTTAATTTTCTTCACAGCAGCCAGTCTGGGTCTGTGTTTTGCATTTCTGAGTAAAACACAATGTTGATAACACAACCTTTTAGCTATTGCTAAACCATGAAGGCCTTTCTCTTTTTCTAACTCTGCCTGGTGGTGTGCAAGAATCTGGGAGGGGACACAACCAGGACAGCTGATCTGAGCTTACCAGATGGATATCCTGTGCTATATAACATCATGCTCAGCAATAAAAATAAGCAGAGGTGTCGAGGTGTCTTGGCGGGGCGGGAGGGGGGGAAGGTAACCATTTCTCAGAGACTGGCTGGGAGATTGTGAGTGATTGTCTTTGCATAACTTGCTTTGTTTTCTGGTTTTGGTTTTTTTCTCCCCCCTGTGTCCTTTTCCTATTTCCTTTGCTTATCTTTATCTCAACCCATGCGTTTTCCTGCCTTTGTTGTCCCTATTCTCTCCTCCAACCCTCTGTAGTGCTTAGCTGTGGGTTAATCCACAGCACTTCTACAAAATTAGCTAGTTACAAAAGACCAGTTGGAGATTCAACAATCAGTATAACTCCCTTCAAGGCAGTACAGGAGGACTGTACTGAAGAAAAAATATCTGCCTATGGGGAATGTTTCTAACATATTTCTGTAGCTTCCCTATGGGAAGTAGAAAATGTTCCATTGATTAGAACATTTAAAGCTGGGCTGTCTTTAACAAGAATCATTGCAGTGAAATCTTTGGCAGTTTGACAGTGTGATTTTATATTTGTGTTTCTGTGACAGTTCTGATTCTGGAGTTCTACTGATTCATTGACAGCCATAGCAACATGATGGGAAAGGAGACAGGAGTACCATGCTATTGGAGCTGTGAAGCAGAAAAACTGTGGCTGCTTGAGTTGATTATAGCTGATGAGAAAAATGTAGTCACAGTAAAAATATGCTGCAACCAGAAACAAACAATCTTTTTAGTCCCTTTGGGCTAATAAATTAGATTGCTCACAACTAAAGCACACTGTCCATCTTGAAAGGAGCAGCATTGTTAACTTGAGTGTTTTGGACAAACTTTAACCAGTTTCATTATTTTCTTTCTCCTTAGTAACTGCCTCTGAAATTTCATTTCGATGTATCTGTTTTATATTTTTAAACTGTGTCTGTCTTCATGATGATTGAGGTCTTCACTTTATATTACATTGGATAATGTTTGTAAATGAGAAATGGTACAGGATAGATATTGTTTATTCCAGTTTTAATGGCTATACTATTATTAAAAAAAATCCCAACAAACAAAACACAAAACCAAACCATAGTCTGGGGTTTTAGAATAGAATCATAGAATCATAGAATAGTTAGGGTTGGAAAGGACCTTAAGATCATCTAGTTTCAATCCCCTTGCGGTCGTTAGAACATGTTTATTGGAATAAACAATGTAAAATTAAAAAAAAATAAAAAAAAATCAAGCAGCTGTTTCTTAACTACACTGGATATATTTTGCAATCCCCTTTTATTACTTTCACTGATTATGCTCTAGTTACTAGTAATTTACTACTAATGTTCTGGGTTTAGACTTCTTTTTTTTTAAATGAATTTCCTCTTCAGTTTGGTCTTTTCTAAGACTCATATGCTCCATATGCTCTGTTTTGAATATGGATGTATTCTAGTCAACACTGGTGGCTACTATATAGAGTTTAGATAGAGTTTAAAAGAAACAAAAATTCAAATAAAACCACTCTCAGAAAACTCAACACCTCAGAACATACATATACAAAGGTTGTTCTAAACTTGTCTTTCTCAGTGTAAGTTATCATAGATTCTGCTACTGATTGATAGAATACCAAATGTATTATTGAAAAAAGTCATTTCCCACATCCCAGTAGAATACGTGGGGGTTTACTGTTCCAGGGTATTTATTTTCCCCCTCATTGGTAGACAAGAGGGTTTTTCTTCTAAAACTATCTGTTATCTGACTTGTTCTTTTGTGTGTATATACTTCATCTTCAGTGTTAGCTACTGAATCCATCACATGTATTCTTTCAACTAACAAGTGCCTTTCTTTTTTTTCCCTGCTCAATATTCGGCATAATAAGGTTACCCACAAATAGTGATTTCCCACAAATAGTGATTTAAAATATGTATATACATCTACCTACAGAACTGAACTGTGTTGTTCAAATCTACAGGAAATGATAGAGGCTATAAACTCCTGCAACCTTTCACAGACAGTCTCGTAGTCCAGAATAATATTCTACAGAATATTAAAATTAACAAATATGATTTCAGGGCTATAATTATCTAATTGGAATAGTTATATCTAATTGAGATTTCTAATTTGAGAATATGGAGCAAGTATTAAATACAATATCAGATAAAGATACGTCTTAAAAAACAGAAAAAACAAGTACTCTGTTAAAATTTGATTTGAAATCCATGCAGAGTTCTGATGTGCTCAGATGTTGCATCTGTGAGCTCAGGCTCATCCTGACATGGGTAACAAAATCCTCAGGAATGCTCTGATGTGTATCTATTTATCTCCTGCACTCCCCACTAAGGACTTCACAGCAGGACATTAATTCTATGGGAATGTACAGGTTTCTTTTGTACCTGTTATACATGCTTTATTATGTAAATTAGAAAGATAGAGTATGTAGAGCTCAATAAATTATGAATTTTGTGCTAAAAAGTAGGAGTGAGTGAAGAGACTCTAGAATCAGATTAGAGGCTTACATGGCCAAGCATAAAGTTAGAAATAGTTTCATGGCCTTAAGGAGTGGGCTGGGAGTCAAAGCAACAATGCTCTCTCAGAGCATGTGATAGAGACCAATGCAAGTTCCAGGATTTTTACAGTGTGAAACTGATGTAAGAAATGTTATTTCTTACATGAAATAATGAGATCTGAGAAAAAAAAAACAAAAAGCAAGAAATAACCACAAGATTGTAAGGTGAATGACAAGAGTGACTGGTTAGTTTTGTGAGATGATACAAAAGTGTCAAAGAAGATGATTTTGGAAGAAAGATTCAAGACAAAAAAACAGACTAACATCTGGATTTCCCTGAGGATATATCATAAGCCGGGAGAAACAGGATACCATGCAGATCAGATGAGAAGAGCTATGGAATTGTAATAGAGACAGAAAATTCTAATGGGAAAAAACCCTTCAGTCAACTCTGAGAGAAAGTGAATGGGAAGAGGATCCTCAGAAGATGTAATGAAAGGGATAACCATCAAAACAGGACATAAATGACAGTAGAATTCAAAGGAGAGGAGACCTCCAGACGAAGTGGATTGCAAAAGATAAAGAAAGATCAAGAGTGTGTGCTTGTGGAGAACAGACTTTTAGAGTTTAAAACAAAGAGATGATTAGCAACACTTGTAGGGACGATATCATTGATAAATCTGTTTCAGGCTGGAGCAGGTAGCACAGAAAATCAAAGACAGTAAAAAAAAGGTATCTCAAAAATGCAACATGCCCTATAAGAAAGAATATGTACAGCTAAAACATTTACTGACAAGGCTGATAAGAAAAAATCAATAGAACAGGTGATCATTTCAGGATGGGAAGTTGCAACTCATCTGAGTTTAATGTCCATATTTAGCAAGAAGAGTTCACTTGAGAACACAGAAAAAAATAGAAGCCTCACTTACCAGCAGTTTTTCTTCTAGAAATGTCTTGCAGCCACAATGGGGATATTGTTCATAGACATCCCCAAAGCATTTTAACAACAGAGTATGAAGAGGTCCTTGTAACAGCAGGCAACAGTGTGGAAATGAAAAGCAAAGGTAATTGGAATAAACTGTGTGAATAGAGTGAAACTTGACCCACACTGCCAAAGCAAAATACAATGAACTGCAGTGCTGCGCAAGAAGAAAAGCTGGGCAAAAGTCCGCTCTGATGATTAAAAAACATTTAAGAAGAACATGGGGAGTAGGGGGGTTGAGAGAAAAACAAAAAGTTTTCAAGATTCAAAGAAACACGAAGTTTAAAAGAGAACAAGAAAATTACAGAGAATCAGAACACACTTTACCCCCAGTCAGTTAAGAGAAAGGAAAAAAGAATTAACTGGTAAGAAAATTGGCATACGACGATGAGGTATACTTAGTTTTAAGTATGGTCTCAAGAATAAATTAGGTTAAAATCCAGCTCATAATGATAGATGTGGTTGGATCACCTAAAAATGTAGGTGCTCATGTTTGATATCAGTTATACCTTTTGCACATAATGTACCAGTATGAGTGGTAAAAACATTGGAAAACATCTCCTTTGTCAGGGTAGGTAATGCATGTCTTCATTACATTCAGATGTAGCATAATGCTAAGTAATTTTTGCTGTTTATTACCTATGATGCAAATTTTTATGCATACTACCAGCTTTCTCTTTCTTAGGCTGCGATAAACAGGCTTCCTCCTGCGTGTCTTTGTACACTCTGAAGGCTTAGACTAGGTAAATCTTTAGCTTCTCTATTTTGGTTCTCAGTTAAACGCAGTCAGGCTCTGAAAGAGAGCTTCATGTAGGATAATAACCTAAAATCTGTGCCACAAGAGGTCTAGGTGTACAGTGGATCAGTATTCAGGGACTCTTTTCTGCTTCGTAATAGTTGTGTTGTGTAGTCTATGGACATTACTTATTTTACCTTTTATTTTACCTTTTATTTTAACTTACTTTGCTTTCCACATACTTCATTTTGACTATACTACAAATAAGTTGGAGCAGGGACTCTCTTTTTTAATATGTGTTTGTACAGAACCTAATAAAATGGTTTCCCAGTATCACTCTGAGTTTCTGGATACTACTTTGTCACCAGTAACTACTATAAGAACTGTTGATAAGATTCTGACATTATAATATGTGCAGATGAATTCTGAGTCAATACCAACCTCAAACCTTAACTGCTATTCACTGTGGATATTTCAGCCATTCCTTACTATGAGATGGAACTTCAAATTGGAAGAGGTGCAAAATAAATGTGGTTATGTTCATTAGCTTTTTTCTTTTTCTTCTATCCTGAAGGAGCTTTAAGAAAAAGAAAATAAATTAATGCATATGTGTATAGATAATGCACTGCTATTAAGCTCCTATGATTCTCTGTTCAATTTTTGAACTTCTGAAGAGAAAAACTTAACTAGGTAGTTCTTTACCCCTCTTCCCTCCCATAATATCTGTAAGAAAGGATCACCCCAAACCATCTTCAAATAGAACCTCTGATGTCTGTTTTATTACCCTGTTTGGTTATAAGCAACTAGGCTCTTTTTTATAAACTGAGTATAAGTATGAATTGTAGTTATATATAGTTCAGTAAAACCATCTTTTAATGGTTTATTAATAAGGCCTATTATATAACAATATATGCCTACCCTCAGACTTTTTATGTTTCATCTACTGTGCTTTCAACTGTTTCATCAACTGATGCCTTCAATAGTCTTTCAGCTTCACCTGACATAGTGACAAATGCCTACATATCCTAACCTGAGGTTTGTTTGGACTTATTTTTCCTTATAGAAAGTGTATTTGTCAAAACATTAGTTTCTGGCATTCAAAAAAACCCCCAACTTATTAACTTGGGTTAAATATTACAAAGTAATCTGGAAAAAGAAAGGATATAAAGAAGGAAGTATTTCCTGTTGTCACTGTCAAAGCTAAAACACTGAGTTTTCACTTCAAGCATTGTTTTTACTCTTAAATTACCCCAATATATGAATGAAAACAATGAGAAAGTCTAAAAATGCAAGAAAGCAATTTAGTGAAAAAGTATGTTTGTATAAAAGCTTGCTACTGTTCACACACCACTGTGACAATAGCTGCACCAGCTATTTGTTTACAATTAGTTCTGATTTTATATAATAATAGCTATGTAACTTGCAAACACTGCACGGATGTTGTAAAAAAAATATCAAACCAGCACAACTTTAACCGTGGTACCCTGTAATGCCTGTGGAAAGATATGTGAACCCTCACCATGAGGACACAGCAATGTATTCAGGCATCTGCAATTTCAGAAACTCTTGGTGGAGCGTGCACGCCTATACATGTCCCCAAACATTCCTCATACTGTGTGGGTATTTATTCACCTTTGTGATGGGAATGGGGAGCCCTGGGTGGGGAGTTGGAGGAACGGAAGGAACAGGGAAGGTGGCGTGTGTCAGATTTCTCACTGCTGCAGCCACAAAGGAGGTGGCAGCAGTACATTTATTTAAGAGATGAAAGAGAAATCAGCAAGTGAAAGGGAATGACCAGTAGTAAAGAATCAGTTTTTGTGTATTTTGGCCAAAAAGCTAGGAAATAATAACAATAATAATAATAAAAATAATAATAAACCAGAAATAAAAAAGCCTTAGAAATACCACTGACTGTAGTCAGTTCTACACTGGTTCAAAATCATCAATAGCTTTCAGTTTAGAAAACTGCATTTGAATTCACTGAATCGCATGGCTTTCTGTGTTTCAAGATTGGCATTTTATTTCACTTGATTTTATGTCCATCAGAAAGTAGGTTAAACGCAGTGTTCTATATCATCAGTTAATGAACTGAATGTCGGTTAATACTGAATATTAACCAGTATATGAGAATATCAACTTATCACATTACTAACTGTCGTGGTTCAAGCCCAGC
>NW_009934891.1:0-27727 GCF_000696875.1 Nestor notabilis
CAACCCTAACTATTCTATGATTTTATGACGTAAGTAAAATGGTGCTGTTTCACATTAACAGTTTATAATGGCCCTTATGTCCGTCTCTTCTTACATCATTACACATAGAATTTTGGTGAAACAGGATGAATACAGAATTAAAAAAATACTAGAGACGAGGAAGTATTTTGTAATACAATAAAGGAGTTGAGACTGCCTAAATTTTAGTTTTTGTAGTGACTGTTTAGTAAGGTTTTCATGTCATACTTACTAGGACTAGACATGTTTCTGTTCTTCCAGGAGAATGTATTAATCATTGAATGTTTATACCTGAGCCTTTCTCAAGGCAATGAAGCATGTCTTTCTCCTTTGATCAGTGTCCATACTTTCCAGATAGTGTGTCTCCTATACTGAGCATCCAGTCCAACTCCCAAATCCTGGCAATCTCTTGAGATTTTTACTAAGTACAATTCCTTCCAGGCATCCTTGGGAATAAATGACTCAGCTGTGTTTCATAAGGGAATTATTTAAGAACCAAGGTCCAGAGAAGAGTTCTAGGCTGATAATCTTCAGATAATAAAATAATTTCCCTTTAGATGAGAATCAGGTGTGTCAAGTCCTGACACATTTCTTCATCATTCTTTATTTGTTAATTCAAGAAACTCAGTACTCAGAGGGCTGGCTGTTGTCCATCTGATTACTGAATGTCCAAATCTCTTGTGCATTTTGCTTGGAGCTGAGACTTTGAACTTAGGGCTTAAACAATTTCTCTAGGTGCCATACGCCTTTAGGCAAAGCAGAGGCCTATGTTAGCTTGAAACTACAAGTGCTCTAATCTGTATTAACTTGCTTTGAACCCAAATATAACAGTACTAAAATAAGGTAACCAGCATCTATACTTGTGTATTTTGTAATGCTGTGTGGCAGAATACATAACACTTCAAAAAGTATATGAGGAGTGTGATTAAATGGACAAAGATGTATGTAGTTGCATGCAGCGCAATTTGGGGAATGCACAAGAAGCATGACTTGCAAGGCAAGAAAAAGTAATATAAGCAATATTGGGAACAGATGAGACCCTTGCTTCCCCTTGGGAGCACCAAATAGCATAAAAACCAAATTGTTTCATAAAGTTTTTTAGGCTTGATCACCTTAACCCTAGCTACAGAGAACCAGCAAGCACAAGACAGTAGTGTCATCATGAGATCCAGTGTTGTATACTCATAACTAATGTAGCATATTGGTGTTACTGACTGAAAGTTTTTCTTATGTAGTGATGATGATCACTCACAAGCAATGGCTAATTATTAGCACAAAATGTGTTAATGAATAAATTTAGTAAAGTTTGGGTTTACAGCTTAAAACTGGCCTAATTTGTCAGTCTTCTAAATACTTATCACATCAATCTTTTAATTAACTGATACATACATATATGTATACGTATTATACATACTTATATAGAGAGAGACATATACATACTCAATTGCCATAGCCTAAAAGTTGGATGTTTGTCCTGGGTTCAGGCAGGACAGTCAGTCAATGTTAAAGCACTGACTGCTGGAGAAGGAGCACTATATTTTGTCCCTTCAGCCGCCTCATCGTCTGCAGATACAGCTTCCATCTTTGGATCATTTCAGGTCAGATGGTGTCCCATTCTCTTGCTTTTCCAGGCTAGGCAACTCCTTGTTGCTACTATCACTTCTTCCCCATGCTGTCAGCAAGGACCTGGAAACTCTTTTTGCTGGCAGCATTTACTGAAGCAGCAGCTGTTCAACTTGCAAATAGTTGCTTACTCAGAAGGACACTCTTGTCCCATGCTTAATACTAAATTCTCTATTCTCACCAGTCCTCACAGAATCCTAGATCCATAATTTAATAATTTCTAAAATGAGGATTTTGTAAACAGAACCATTCAACATGACAGCTTTCATAGCATGAAACACCAAGTGTTTGAAAATTAGATTAAATGGGTCTCTGATGTTGTACATCAGATGCTGTGTTCCTGTGAAAAAGATACGAGTCAAACAGCTGAAAATAATGTTGTTTTGTATTTTTAATGGACATGTGTAAAAGCTGTTCAAAGCAAATAAAATCAAAACTAACGTACCTAATTTGGAGGGAGTAGAAGTGAAAAATGTTGAGGAAGTTACGAGTTGCTGTAGCCTGTCAATTCCAGGACCAGGGTTTCTTCTTTGCAGTTGCTGAAACACAGCTAGGTACAGCCTGGGAACCCAGGATTCTCTCCATCGCATTCCGTGGATGCTGCTGCTGCTTCTGTTCCTACTTGCATGTTTGGCAGGTAGGTTGAGCCTGTGTCCCAGAGAGGTGTGCACACACACACAGAGGACTCTTAACATGGCTGGCAATACAGACTACCACAGACAGGGTGCTGTCTTTAGTAGCAGCGCTATGAATGTTAACAGCACTCCCATAAAGCAGCCCAGTCCTGCTCCTCCTCTCTGGCTGATCTGACTGAAGTGAAAACTCACAACCACCTGTACTCTGTCTCTTTATATACTTGCTCTAAGCATAGAAGAAACTCACTTTCCATGACTATCACAATGCATCTTCTTATCAATGCTAAATTCTCTTCAAATAATTCAAAGGAAAAGATGAAAAAAGGAAAAGACCTTCCACAAGAGACATAAGTCTGTTGCTTTAAATGCCTGAAGTCAACACTAAAGTTATGTGGGTTTTTTCCAAGTGTGAGATCGATGCTCATTAGGGAGAGCTTTCTAAAAGAGTAAAATATTGAAAACATTTATATGTAATAAAAAAATAAAATTTTCCAGTACTTGCAGTTCCTAAGTGTAGATTTTAATAAGAGATGGTTATTACTGAATGATTTTCAAGAGTATATGTGTCAGAAATAAAAGCCATAGAAACTATTATTTCCATGACAGTACTGTTCACTCAAATATATTATAGACATAGACTTAGAATTCAGCCAGCATTTCTGGAGCAAGTTATGATGTTCAAGGGTCATAAAGCACAGGTGAAAATTTCAAACATTTTTGTGAACTGTAACTCAGTTATGGCTAAAAAGGAAAGGAAAATTACCTTTTGTGAAAAATTGTCAGAATGAAAATGTATTACACATCAAAATAAAAAAAAAAAGGACAAAATGTTTACAGTAAATTAAAAATGCTTGTTGAGGACTAGTAAGTTATGCTCAAACCTTCTTTGATATCATAGAATTTCTATGATACGTGTTGCATAGATGAGTATTTTTTATAAAAAGTATTCACTTACTATATGTAAGTGTGATTTCACTGTTCACTTGTGTTGTGGTTCAAGCCCAGCCGGCAACCCAGAACCATGCAGCACCTCGCTCACTCCCCCCGCCACCTTCCTCCCCCAGCTCCCAGAGGGATGGGGAGGAGAATCGGAGGAATGTAACTCCCACGGGTTGAGATAACAGCAGTCCAGCAACTGAGGTATAATACAAACCACTACTGCTGCCAATAATAATGATAAGAGGAATAACGAGGGGAGAGGACACAACCACTCATCACCCACCAACCGATATCCAGCCCGACCCAAGCAGCGATCTGGACCTTCCGGGTAACTCCTCCCAGTTTATATACTGGGCATGACGTGCTGTGGTATGGAATACCCCTTTGGCCAGTTTGGGTCAGGTGTCCTGTCTCTGCTTCTTCCCGACTTCCCCTCCTCCCTGGCAGAGCATGAGACTGAGAAAGTCCTTGGTCAGAGTTAACATTACTTAGCAACAGCTAAAAACATTGGTGTTATCAGTGTTGTTCCCAGGCTGACAGTCAAAAACACAGCACTGCACCAGCTACTAAGAAGGAGAAAAAATGACTGCTGTAGTTGAACCCAGGACAAATTGTTCAATACAAAGTTATTCTTCAGTAACTAGTAGAAAGTGCTAGTATCTAGAGGTTTTTTAATCTCTTTTGTAGTTGTCAGGCTTTGCAGTGTTAGATAACTCTTATTTCTTTTACCATAGGTATATATGTTTGTCCTGTAACATTCTTATATTGACTACATAAAAATCTATATTCTCAGTATTCAACTTGATTACTACTTACTGCAAGGTTTCAAAACTTTCAAAGAGTTATACGTCTTTAAATTAAGATGGTATCATACTAACTTAGGTAAGATACTTTACTAGATAGCTAGTAGCAATCAGTATGCTCCCAGCAGAGTCAAAGAAGCTAAACCCTGACTAGCTGGTCTATTCCATATTATATTTAATCATGTATTTTAAAACAAAAGTTGAAAAAATGTTTTCTCTAGCAAGTATTCTGAAGGACTTTCAAAATAATTCATATTCTGTTATTCTAACTGATGATAGTATTTATGTAATAAAGTATCAATAAACTGAAATAACATAGTATGTGCTAAATGAATTAATATTGAACTACAAGCACAAAATAGATTTCCTCTGTTACAAACATGCACATCCTTGCATAAAGCAAAAGTCAAGCATTTGCTAGTATATTTTAACACTAATATATAAACGCTACTTAGAAGCCTAACTACTGCCTTTAAGTTAAGCAGAATTGTTATGGCTAAATACATATCTAATGAAAAATGTAGGACTCTGCCAACCTTACAGCTATAATCTCAGCCTGCAAAGTGTTTATAAACTCATTGAACCTGTTAATGCATTATTCTGTTTACCAAAGGAAACATCAGTCATAAACTCATTTTGCCAGAGAGGGTACAGTGATTCGAAGTTCTTGAAGATGTCATATCTAACACATCAGAAAGATGAACACTTCACTCAAAGTCTTCTGTCATGTTACACTGATGCAACTTGATCATGACAATCCATTTTTCTTAATTGCTTTCTGCAAAAATTTTGTAGACATATATATACTGAAGGGTAGTTGTACACCCATATTAGATAATGGACTTATCTGTAAGGAAAGGTCATTCAGTTCTCATTCTAAATTGAAGACTGAACAAGACAAATTTTCAACAGTGATGGTAAACAGTAAAGTTGTATGCATAATGCTCAAGTTTTCAATGAAAACTTATTTGGGAAAGTACTAATGAAAAATGGAGAAAAAACCCTCTGTGGTGGATAATTATGTTTTGTTACCTTTCTCAGAAAAGATGAAAGGTTTCAGTCTTTGCTGTCTTTTCATGCTGGGCTGGGTTTTGAACATGTGTGTGTCCCACCAGCTTCTTAATCTCTGAACTACTGGATGCCAGAGTTCATTTCATACTGCAGTTTCTCATTGACCTGGACATTTTTGAATGATGAGAGTTTCACTGTGGAGTGTGATTTTTTAAAAAATCTCCTGTCTAACACTTCTGTTCAGTACAAAGACAGCTGGTGCCAAAAAAGAGCAACTGTTGCTGAATCATTAAGTTTTCTGTATATTGAGCTCCAGAGGGGACAGTGAATGTGCATTTTTCCTTCCGCAACACCACAAAGGCAGAACTAGAACTCAAATAAAATAGTCAAACCTGTGTTTTCACCTGCTGCTTCTCTGGCTTGATGATAGGTCTGTTCCTCACTAGTTTTATCCTCAGAGGCTGCCACAGAAAACAGAATTTCAGCATGATTTATAATGGCTTGACAAAACACTGAAAAATAGATGAAGGAAGATACAAGTACAAATACAATTTGTCTTTCAAATAAAGTTCTGCTAATGCTAGTAGAAATTGAATTAATTAGTGAAAGTATTCTGAACACAGTACAATATGAAAATAAAAAGTTATGTTTTCAAGGGCATATTATTAACAAGCAGCCATTTCATTCCCCATTGTGCTGGTGTTGGCTGGGATAGAGTTCATTTTCTTCGTAGTAGCTTGTATGGGGCTATGTTTTTGATTAGTACTAAAACCAGTGTTGGTAATACAGGGATATTTCAGTCCCTCTGTGAGGTATGTGACGTATGCTGTAGGTGTACCTGTCTCTAGCACTGTTTCCTGCATGGGCTTGGGACCTGCACTGCAGATTGCTGCTCTCTTGGATGGACCCATCAGACCTTGGTCATAACTTGTCATGCATGATTATAGGCATAACATAGCATAACGTCTTCCATTCCATTTCCTAGGCTCACCATGAGTCAAATAATGATGAGACTGTCATTTGCCTGAAATGACAGTGAATTTTCAGCTCCAAAAACGCTTTCAAGGATGTATATGAAAAAGATTACAAGTGGAAACTATTTTATTTTATTTCAGTTTATTTGGTTTGGTTTGGTTTGGTTTGGTTTTTATTTTATCTTTCTGAACCTGTTTCAGAGCAATGCTCACAAGCATTAACACAATGCATACGTGTAGCCAGGAGCAGGCTGATGCATTCTTCAGTTTAACTTGGAAAAATATCTTTTGCAGTCTGGCAGGGGCAAGGTACAGAGTCACAGAAAGCAGCAGCAGCAATACAGGCTGAGCAGTCCCTGTTTCCCTGAAGAGAACCTGAATGATGAGGATCAGGACTGCTCACACACAAAAGGTATGTGGTACTGTGGGGTATTTTCAAAAGCATGACAAACATATCGATGACAAGCATACTTTTTGCCTTCAAAAACTTGCTCTGCTGTGCTTCTTGGCATGAGAAGCGCTCTTGTGCTTGTGTTGCATGCAGAGAGCACTGGAAAGTGGCAGTTCCTGATGGTGTAGCAAGCCTGGAGCCAGTCCAAGCACAGGAGGTTTTGCATCAGCCTGGGCAAATGAAGCCAAGGGAAGACCAGAGCTCACTACTGCTACAGACTTCCAATAGGAATCAAACAGAGAGAGCTGGGGCACTAATGGAGCCTTGGTGGTGCAAGAACCTAGCCAAAATGGACCAGAGGAGCTCTGACAAGGGGCTGCTCTCAGTGCGACAGGGGAAGAGAAAAAAAACCCAAGGTGAACATTTCCAGCCTGCCCCAATTGCAAAGAATGTTCCCTCACACACAGATGTGGATGCAGGGCAGAAAGGGCCACCTTCCAGGGGCATGAGCAGCAGGCACCTAGCGAAAATCTCCCTGAGGGAGCCCTGGCAAAAGGCTGTGCTCAGTGAGGTAGAGGAAGGCAAAAAATCCCTGCAGAGCAGTACTAGTGAGGGATAAAAGCCTTCATTGCCCTGGCTACAGTGCATGAGAGGCCACTTTGTCGTGCATGAGCAGCAAGTAGGAACCTAGCCAGCAGGGACCAGAGGAGGCCTGACAAGAGGCCATGCTCAATGCTGCAGAGGAAGGCAACCCGCCTCACAGGAGGCAGGGTAGACACATCGAGAGCATTCTTTTTATGAAGGCTTCTTGGAAAGAAGAAATTGCACCCCACAATTAAAAAAGGATGTTAAATTACTCGAATGTGTCCAGAGGAGAGCAACAAACCTGGGATGTCCTCTGTGAAGGTGTGTTTGGAGAGTTTCAGAAGCACCCTCGTTGCTCTCTACAGCTTTCTGAGGAGGGGAAGTAGAGAGAAAGGTGCTGATCTCTTCTCCCTGGGATCCTGTGCAAGGACATGTGGGAATGGTTCGAAGTCGCACCAAGAGACATTTGGACAAAACAGTGTTGATAACTCAGGGATGTTTTAGTCATTGCTGAGCAGTACTTACCCAGTCAGGGCCTTTTCTGCTCCTCACACCGCCCCCACGAACAAGTAGGCTGGAGGTTCACAAGGCTGGGAGGCGACACAGCCAGAACAGCTGACCCCAGCTGACGCAAGGGATATTCCATGCCATATGGTGTCATGCTCAGCATATAGAGCTGGGGTAAGAAGGAGGAAAGGGAAACATTTGGTGGTTTTCTTCCCAGGTAACGGTTACGTATGATGGAGCCCTGCTTTCCTGGAGATGGGAAGTGGTGAATTAATTCCTTGCTTTGCTTTGCTTCTGGGCACAGCTTTTGCTTTACTTGTTAAACATCCTTGTCTCGGACCACGAGTTTTCTCATTTTTACCTTTAGTATTCTCTCTCCCATCCCTCCAGGCGTGAGTGAGCGAGTGGCTGTGTTGGCCTTTGTTGCCATCTGGGCTTCAACCACAAAACCCATCAAGGTTTTCAGTAAAGCCTATTTTAAATTCTTGAATTGTTCCTAAATTTTCACATAACAGCATTAGCTATGGAGGTTTTTCTGTTTCTGTGTGTGTCCTAGAATGTTGGGCTTTTACCACAATGTATATTTTTTGAACAATCTATCTACTGTAACATAACCTGATCGAATTTACTCAAGAGGCTAAGTTCAGTGGTTCAGGATTCAGATGGTATCTTATGTAGCAATGGTAGCTGTGGGTAACATTGCTCATTTAGCACAAATGTGTTTTAGAAGGATGTACCTTTGTGACAGAAAGTGAGTTCAACAGAGTTTTCTTTAAATGTACGTTTAATTACCTCTCTACTCTGTTTCTTGAACAGAAATTGTCTGTTATGTTCCTTTTAAAGAAGTAATGACTGAGAACACAGACAAATCTACTAGTTTGCAGAGTGCATAGCAGCTTGTAGTTCCACTGATTTGTAATTAAATATCAAAATAATAATATATCAGGTAATGAATGCCAGCTGAGTGTGAGACTTTGCAAGGATCAAGAGACTGTATCTAAAATACAAAAGATGCTCAAATCCACTGATCATAGGAATTACGTAGGGAACAATGTAACGCTAACAGAAGAAAGACAAATTAATTGCTGAGAACGAACTGTAGCAATTAAGAAATATGATAGGGGCTAAAGGTGAAATACTACTGAGCTAAAGGTAAAACATATATCCTCTACAATAGCTGTGATTTTTAGTGTGATAGCAGTTACAGCAATGATCGAATGGAATGCATGAATTTCTATGCAGAAACGGAACAATGTTGAAAAACTCTCAGAGCATCCCAGAGAACCACATAAGCAAATTACTACTTTTTGTTCTTTTTATCTATGTGGGTTATATTGTACCTGTTGCTGATAAAGTGATAATAATAACTAGGCATTTTAGAGCATTTTAATCAATAATGTCCTGCAGGAAGAACTATCCTCACTTATTACCTAAAAATATCACTCACTAAACAGCCCAGTGTTACTGCTAGAATGGAACCAGAATTCCATTCTGAAGTCTTCAGAATACCAGTGTGGGCTTTATAATGAGATTTAACAGCTAATTACCTAAATTCGTTGAAATATGCCCACGGAACTTTATATTCTGGAACAGCAAAAAAGCTGCTTCCGCAAGCAGGTGTGTATAGGTGTAGGTCAACTAATTAAGGTTTCTGTGGATGTAGGTACATAAATACAAATGGCTGTATATAAATACAAAAGCTGTAGATATGTGTATCCTTGTAAGAAGATATTTATTTGAGATCCATTCATAATAAATTACTTTACCAAGGAGTTAATTTTTTTTTTATTTGTACCTACTTCATGTTAGCACACTGCAACAAGAATGCAAGACATTTATATTTATTTATTTATTTAAATACATGGTACCCTGAACTGCAATGTGCCATCTAAAATGCAGAGCAATTGCTCTCTTCCTATTTCTCAAAACTTTACTGTGCAATGAGAGAAGATAAATGAAAGCAATGGTTAGGAAAACCAAAAAGCGATTGAGGTGTAGGCTGACAAATACTTAGTTTAACTTTTTAAAATTCATCAAGGAGATAGAGATGTATTAGAACTCTTCAGGGTTAGTTAGCAGGATCGAAAGAAAATGAAGCCAAAGTAAAGTGAAACGAGACTTAAACCAGAAAAGACCACCAAAAAAAAAAAAAGGCAGAAAATGGACAGATAACAAACAGTGTGTAGTAGAGAACAATCTTTACATTCACTTTCTTTTTTAGGATGGATTTACCCCATGTTATGCACATGAAGTGAATTAATTTCAGGTCCATATGCTTGTAAATACATAGTCTGTTCTGAGTTAATAAGCAGTATTATTATGTTCAATTATGCTTACAGTTTGTCAGGTTTTATTTGAAGACTTAAGAATTGTATTTCTCTTGCAAAACGTCTGTATCTTCAGTAACACCCTGTGGCTTGCCAAATGCAGTAGATTTAGAAGATTTTTGCTAGGCAGCCAACATATTTTCTTTGATTTGATAAATTTCTCATGTGAAATTTTTTTCACGTAAGTAGGTGCTACAAAGCCCATACTTTCATCTTTGGAAAGTGTTTAAAACAGAGTAACATCTAAGTTCCCAAGTTCTGTAACTGCAAAATATTTCTTCAATGAGAAATTTCAGCCAGGAACTCAAAGACTTCCTGTTGCAAAGATGATTTATGTTGCTCAGCTTAAAAATGTGAATCACTCATCAAAAATTTGTAATATAAAATGGTCCTTTTAAATAGTTTGAAGATGCCTTTTGAATATTTCTAACATCCGTTTGATTTATTTTTCTGACTAAGATCGAATGCTGACTGACCTTTTTACTTTATCTGGAGAGTACAAACACAGAGTTTCACAAAGTTAGAGGAAAAAAAATAGTAATTAGCATACTGAATATGGCCAACTCAGTCAACTGTATATTTTCCAGGAGTACATCTTTGATGGATCAATATGTTTTATATGGAAATAATTCTAGATGGGTACCTAATAAATTTATACTATGGTCTCATACTGCCATTAGCTGAAGCATAACAGAATGATTGTAAGGAAAACGTAGATTACATTCTTTAATGTTAACAGACATAAATCATAGAACTACTAATATGATGGCATTTTATGAAATGGACATTTCTTTTTGTTAAGATCAGTTTAACTAAAATTTCCCTTATATATCTTGCTGTGTTTTTTTCAAAAGCTAGTGAATATGATACAAATTCCACTGAAATAAATATTTTCAGTCTTTTGATGAAATTGAGATACATCTGATTTCCTTGCATTCATTACACATGTGAAACTAATCAACTGCTTACTTCTTGCATCAGTAACTCATGTAACTCAAGTAGTGTTTGATATAAGATACACTAAACTGTACACAAGTATATGCCTATATGCATTCTAGTAGAAAGAGATATTCACTTTGTAAAAAGTCAGGAGGAAGATGAACTTTCCTTTCTTGAGAACCAAGAAACAAAAATGAGGATTTCTGTTCAACCATTACATTATCTACTTTACTGCTGGAACATGTTTAATTCAACAGCTCTCTTAAAGCCTCTGTGGAAATTTACCTCCTTTCTCCATTTTTGCAGGCTTGTTTAGTCAGGTCTTACAGAATAGTTTATGAAACCAGTAGACCAACTTGCATAAAGAATTATTATAAATTATTATTTGTTTAAAAGACTTTAAAACTATCCAATAAATTTTAAATTAAAAAAAGGCCTTCTACTGCATGAGGAAATGATCCATACAGTTAATGTCTGATGCAGTAATAAGTCTGTTCAGATGAACAAATTGATACTTCATATGCCATTGATGAATTATTCTCTGTTCATTGTTATTACTTCATATCTGGGCAATTTCGCTAATCAACTGGATGTGTGTGTAAGGACTGTGTGAATGGCTGACTGAAACTTTTAAGAAAGGTAGTAATATAGTGTACAGTTTTCATACAAAAGAACCAAATAACATGTTCTTACAGTTATTAATACAAGGAAATGTTTTATCTCTATCAGGTATCAGGACACACTTGACTGGCAAAATTTTGAAATACTAAGGAATGACAGGACTTCTAAATACACAGAAATTTATAAAATGTATGAGATGGCCTTTTTTCTAAAAAAAAAAAAATATTATCTTTAATGTTTTATTTCATTTTTTTTTTGGAGTAAAACACAAAACTTGAATATCGTAGCAGGACTTACTGTATTATTGATTCTACTTTGCTTACACCTAATGATCCTGTTTCTGAGGCATGTGTGTTTTGCAGAAACCTAAAGCAAGATCTCTCATGTAACTTCCATAATCTATTCCTCAGTATATCTCTAAATTGTTTTTAGTTAACATGATTGCCAACGCTCTGTGTTAGGAACAGATCAATTCTGTGATGTGCTAAGTATCTTTGAGTGAGTAGTCTTGTTCAACTCAATAGGACCCTTAAGTATGTGCTTAGCTTTCATCTGAAACCAGCATATCATGAATGTGATTTGCTTTGAATGTCATTAGGGATAGACTATTCACTACTTTCCAAGCTCATTTTCAGAAATAATTTCAACCCACAGCTCTCAATTTCTGGGGGTGGTGGTGGAGTGGTGTGTGGAATCAAAAAACAAACAAACAAATCCCTATAATATCATACAGTTCATGCATACTTGTAAGTCATCAATCTCTCTGTAGAATCTTTAGGGTCTTTTCTGTTTTTTTAGTGTTTAATACAAAGCTATGTGATGACATTTGTATTCGGGTATCCAGGTGTTATATAATCACAGAATTATCTGTTTTCTCACAGTTCTTGAGAATACCACAGGATTTTGTATAGGGAAGAGCTAACACTGATTTTAGGTTATTGTTGATTTATTCAGTGTGGTGCCTGAAAAACATAAAAATTCTTTTTAAATAAAGAACAAACCATTGGTTTACAAGATTCCTTCTCTAGTGACACATATCTTTATGTAAGTCTCTTGACACTGGAAGGCAAGGCTGTTTTCAAGAATGACAATTTGTTTTCAAATCTCTACATACTCTGTTAAATAACTTTGTTTATTATAAAGCAATACATGGATAAATTTAGTATCTAAAGTATAAAATAATCTACATTATAAATATTCAGTAGAGGTCTGAAAGCTCACAGGTCAATAAAATGACACTTTGATGATACAGTTTTCTTTACTGGTCATTGTCCAGTGCCTAGAGCAATGAAAAAACACAAGCCCTAATTAGTGAATTAGTGAACTTGAAGCAATCGATGTTAGACTTCATTGTATCTAAGCAAAGCAAGAAAAAAGTTGTCATCTACATGTTGTATGCTTGTTCTCTTGCTGCAGGAACAGGTCTTATGTCTCATAACATGCTTTTTCTTAGATATGTGCCAGAGTACACTGCTATTAAGTATATTGAACATTTATTGAGCTGGATGAAAATATACATTGTACAGTGGAAAAAGAGTAACAGGGTGTTTATGCTTACTCATATGTTGCTATCATCCTGAGAAGAGACGCAGTCATAAGTAAACACACGAGATTAAGCAAGGATTAAGAAGACTTTTAACTGCCTGGAAAAGCCAGCTGTAGGAGAGAACAGTTATTCTTTGGTTACAGTCCTCAGACAGGCAGTTCTCTGAATTCATACATAATTTGGTTATAATTAGAATCATATTCGTATGTGCAATGTGCATTCTTACCATCTTCAATATACTGTAGAAACTTGTATTTTAGGCAATGGAATATCACAAGGAATTGAAGCCGTGGAAGGAATTTTGTGGTGCTTCATTCATGAACAAAACAATATTGCTTACAAGTCCATCTTCTGACTCCTCTGTTTGTATTAGTAATTTAGGAATAAAATTCTGCTTATTCCAATTAACTGCAAGATCCTGGCCAAAAAATAGAAGTAGACTAGAAAATTATAATATTTTAGAGTAATCTGACAAGGCAAAAATTCTCAAGTTAATTAGTGTGCCTAGACCAATTAATATCTTCTGTTACTTGTATTATTATGGAATCTGAAAACTCATATTGAGTGTACCAGATGTACCAGGTAAAAATAATGGAAGGTATAGTTCCATATAGTTTCAGTAGTAGCTGTATTCATAATCTTGCTTTGAAGCAGCATATAACAAGATTCTGTTAGTTCCAAAATAGGAAACCAGAAAAAATGAAGACAGGAAGAAAAGGAAATTGAGTGGTCATGTTTCTTATTTGTTGAAAAGCTTGCAAGCTACAAACATAGTAGAAAAATGTTATACTGCAGAGCTTTGTTTAGAATTATGTTGTAGCAGGTTAATGTTTATAGCCAGTATTTAGCAGCATATCAAAAATACTTAATGATGAAGAAGAGAGCTGAGGATGTGTGTCAAAATGCAGATTTGAAAGATGAATTCAAAAACATTTCTGATTGATAGTGATTTCCTTCACTGTGGCTGATGCTATTGTGGAAATTATATTTATCACAAGGCAAGAAACTAAGAACAATGTATCAGTATCTTAATGTACAGAAAATTCCAGTAAATTATTGGTCTGTTTATTAGGTAAAGAAACGTATAAGAAGAATCATAGCTTGAAATTATAAAATCTAGTGAAGTTAGAAATAAAAGACACATTTTTGATAAAGGGAGAATGCAATTAGATCAATGAAATCAGTAGGGAATTGCAAAGCTTTCTCTTTCTGACTCTTTGAATAAGGACTGGATGTTTTTTGAAAGATATGATTTATCATATCCAATCACTGAGGTCAATAAAAATTATCTTCTACAGAAGTCAACCTGATAGTATAAGAGCTTTGTTTGGATCAATCCAGACTGAGTTACAGCCTTCCAACAAGATAGCAGGTAGCTGCTGTATCACTGCAATGGACTGCACGTCATCTCAACCTTGCCAAAAGATAAAGTAAAATTTATATCCCAGTGAAATTAGTTTAAACTAATGCATTTTACCTCATCAGTTAGGGAGAGCTAAATGTGATCATATGATCTGTTGTAACTCACCTGATGAACAGTGACTTGTAAAGCTGCCATAAATTGACAGCTTTTGATTTTGTGCCCATATGCTTATATGAACAGGAAATATTCCATACTTTAAAGCTTTTACAACTTGGCCCTCCGTGGGTAATAGAACTTGATGAAATCTGGTGGATCTGTAATTCTGATTGAATAAGTGTTGGGTTGTTTTTATTTAATTGAAGTACAAATGAACAAGTACAAATGAGTAGTTACAGGATCTGGTTTTGTGAAAATTGTGATATGATTCATGGATGATAATAATGCTAAGTATTTGATGTAATATGATATACTTTGAGACTTTTGCTAACAATTAATTTAAGTACACTGTTCTACTCCTTGAAAACTTCTGGAAACATCTTTGTCTTACAAAGTGACCTCGAAGGTATACAAAATTAATCAAATGTTTGATAAAAAAAGGGTCAAATTCCAGAATCCAGGTACTACAATGACAATATCTTTCAGTAGTGCAAAATGTATAAGTTAATGCAAAAGTACAAGCTATAGCAATAATTTATATTACCACAGACAGATGATTACATATTCAGGCTGAACAGATGAGCTGTTAAAAATAAAAATTCCATTTACATTTAAACTGCTTGATAACACTGTGTGAAGGAAAGTGAAAAGTTGGGATTTTTGTTTTTTTTTTTTTGTTTTGTTTTTAAAAAACAGATTAAGTAAAATGTTTATATTGATTATAAACAAAGCATTCTCTAAAGAGTATACCTGTATGTAGCAACTTAGAATGTCTAAATAAAAGTGGTTTGATATCTCTCACAATAAATTATAGTAGCTTTTTGTTTCTCAAGCTATGCCTGATTCATCAAATGTTTTTCAGAAGAGGCTCTGTCGTTCTCCTACAATAACTGGCCTCTGTGTCACCCTTTCTTGGTGAACAAAGAAAATCAACAACCTTCTAACACTCTCTCAGATGTGCTTCTTCCGTAACAAGACTGGAACACCTACCGGTATGTCTGTCTGTGAGAAGCTAAAAGTAATGACATGTGCTCTGCAGATAAACATTGGTCTTCAGTGCTCTCAATACAGTGTCTACAGATGCTGTGCAGTTTTATATAACCCAGTTTCTTATTTTCTATATGGCCAAGAACCTTGAATGAAAATAGGATCTTAACTGCTCACCATCTCAATTTGAATAATCTTCTGTTTGTGATACCACAAATTACTGCTATGAAGAAGATTACAGAATACTCTGATAAAAAATAAGATGTAAATGCTTCTAAACAAAGATACTTTTTTCATGAAAATGAAAATCTAATTAGAAAAGGAAAGAATCTAGTTTTAGAGACCACCATGAAAAGAGCTGCTCGGCATTAAATATAATTTGATAAAGATGTTAGCCTGAAAAAAGCTATCAACCACAGTAAGCAAAAGTTATTGAATAGTTAACCTGGCTTTTGGGACATAATCCATGGGACTTCTGAAATCAGAAAAGCTTTTGCTGTTAGAGTCTTTGCAGAAGTAAATCTTTCAATTTCTTTAAAAGTCTTAAAGGCTGCTTCATTGGGATGGGGAATTCTTGTTAGATAGATTATCAAAGTTTAGTCTATTTGCACAAGGATTCCATCATATAGTCTATTAAGATTGTCTTTAAGTACTGAAGACTATTATGCCAGTGCTCCAAGGATAACTGTCACACAGTATATAAACCAGTAGTTTAGATTCAGTTTTAATTTTGTTTTGTTTTTTTGTTTTAAAAGGCTGTTCTGTTATCTGACCAATTAATATTTCACCGTAGAAGTTCTTTATTGACGTTTTTAACCCAAAAAGGTGGTTATTTCTTTCATCTCTGTTCCTTCAGGACCCTGGTAAGGAAGACATTTCAAGTAGCACCTTTCAGAATCTTGCAGGCATGCATTCTGAATTAGAGTTAGTAGACATAAGTATCATAAGCAGACATAAGTATAAAAAGGAAATGTATTTTATTAGAAAATACAAGTTTTTAAAGACAGAAGATCTTCAGAGAAGGAGACTGATTTTGTGAAAAAATATAATTCAAAGAATCTTTAATTTTCAGAATGAAAAATTTCAAGCTCATGAAACAGTGAATTTGAAGAAAACCTGGAAATAACCGAAAATATTTAGGTCAAATCTTTCCATTATTGTGCCTTCTCTCATTAATGAAATCTTGAAGATCAGTTCATTAAATACAATTTGATTGCTTTGATCCTTTGGATACTAGTTTGTCTTGCTTTTCTCAGTATTTTTTTCCTGTTCGGTAGAATATAATCACTACATGAAGCAGAGAAATGCTTAGCTCACTGGTTATAACATATCGTAGAATCATTGAATCGTAGACTGGTTTGGGTTGGAAGGGACCTTAAGAATCATCTAGTTCCAACACCCCTGCTGTGGCCAGGGGCACCTTCCACTCGACCAGGTTGCTCAAAGCCCCATCTAGCCTGGTGTTAAGTCCAGGGATGGGGCACCCACAACTTATCTGGGGAACTTGTTTCAACGTCTCACTACCCTCATAGTAAATAATTTCTTCCTTATATTAATCTAAATCTACCCTCTTCTAGTTTAAAACCTGATTTCCTCTTTGCTGGGATGCGTCACTCCTGAGCTTGGAGGTGATTCTTAGAATATTAAGTCCATGGGACCTGATAACATGCATCTGTGGTCCTGAGGGAACTGTGGCTAAGCCACTATCCATCATATATGAGAAGTCATGGCAGCCTGGTGGAGTACCCACTGACATGAAAAGGGGAAACATAACCCCCATTTTTAAAAAGGGAGAAAAGGAAGACCCAGGAAAATGCAAGCCAGTCACTCACCTTGGTGCCTGTAAAGATCATGGAGCAGATCCTCCTGGAAACTATGCTAAGGCACATGGAAAATAAAGAGGTGATTGGTGACAGCCAACACAGCTTCACTAAGGGTCAGTTATGCCTGATAAATTTGGTGGCCTTCTACAACGTTACAGTGTTAGTGGATAAGGGAAGAGTAACTGATGTCATCTGCTTGGACTTGCGCAAGGTATTTAACACTGTTCCACATCCTTCTTTGTAAACCGGAGAGACATGGATTTGACGGATGGACCACTCTGTGGATAAAGAATTGGCTGTTTGCCGATTTGTGGATGAAGAATGTTTGCACTCAAACAGTTTCAGTCAATGGCTTAATATCCAAGCGGAGATAGGTGTTGAGTGGCATTCCTCAGGAGTCAGTATTTTGGACATCTTTGCTAGTGACATAGACAGTGGGATTGAGTGGTCTCTCAGCAAGTTTGCCAACATCACTAAGCTGTGTGGTGTGGCTGACATGCTGGAGGGAAGGAATGCCACCCAGAGGGATCTTGACATGCTTGAGAGGTGAGTCAGCACAAACCTCATGAAATTCAACAAGGTCAAGTTCAAGGTTGGGATACTCCCAAGCACAGCAGGCTGGGAGAAGAATGGGTTGAGAGAAAACCTGTGGAGAAAGACTTGGGGATATCAGGTGGACAAATGGTTGCCTCCACATCTCTCATAAGAGTCACCTACTAATATCATCCGTTGCTTTTTCCTAGTTGCACTGGTTGTTATACAGGGAGCAGATTAGGCTGCTGTACTCGACTAAAATCTGAGGGATCTTTCCTTTCAGTCTGCAGAGCAGTGAAGTGGTTCTCCAAGGGCACCTTAGGCTTTGGAGAAAATCTCTTCCTCCTGCAGGTCCTTCCTGTTGCAAGCTTCTGTTCTTCTGAATTATTGTTCCCCTTCTATTCTACGTGGTCTAGTGTAGGAGTTCTTGGCTGATTGACTGTGGGCTGTAGGTCCACTGCGGACTGCTCTTGGAGTGAGGTGTCCAGCTCCTTTTAAACGTCCCTGATGTTATGCAGCCTCCTCACCACCTCCTGCAGCTCAGCCATGCGCCGTAGGAGGTCTTCCACATGGGCACACCATCAGCAGGCAGGTCTGTTGCCTGTCCCTGCCCCAGGAGAGAGGTCTGGGCACTTCCTGCACTCTGAGGTCTGCACTGCAGCCTCTCCTTCAGCAACTCCATCTGGGTGGAGGCATCGGCCACCACCAGGGTAGGTGGTGCAAGCCCCAAGCCAGAGCTGCAGCCTTTGCTCCCAGATGAGAGCTCACCATTCTGCCTTGAGCATCAGGTAGGATGACTGGCCAATGGGATTTAGTTATGTACTATTGCACTGAATGGGGCAAAGTAAGTGTTTGAAATTATGCCTGCTATTTCCCACACTGGTTTTAGAGGTTGAAATTCAAAGTTCCTTGAATTCCTTGAACCAGGCAAAACAGGGATGTGAATAACTCCATAGTTACAAACTGTAGCTTTTTAGGATGGTGCTGACTCAGAAGTATAGCCAAATCTAATAGGAAGAGAACTAGGTGGCTTCAAGGTCAGCAAGTAATGACCTCAGAAATGCAAAAGCAGACTCAAAATCTTCCACCCAAACTATACTATAAGTTTGGGATGTTCAATGTAATTTCTGTAGCTGGAATACCAAAAAATTAAATTCATGGCTTTTATAATGAAAAAAGTCCAAGGATAATAATTTCATGCATTGTGCACATTCCCGTTATATGAAAAGGCAGATATATGTTGAATATATATTGTATATTATTCACTGAGTGCATGGTAGAGTAAAAATATTATATTAGGAGACTATGGGAATATAAGCATGTTATCTATTGAAATACATCCCCATATTATGGCTTCTTTAATCAATAAATATACTGGGAAAAAAAGGATATTTTTTATTTTTATAATTTTTCTTTGCGCTTGGATATAAGAGTCAAGCAAAGAAAATTGGACTAAACAGTGTGTGCAATATTAAAAAAATAGGGTTATGCAATGAAATGTGTGAATTTTGGACAAATCCAATGAACAGAGCTGGAAAAAAAAACTGGAATGGGTTACTCTTAATTTGCCCTTGATTGTGCTATTCTATTTGTTTAATTATTATATATAGGATTTAATAATTAAATGTAAGTAGTTATTTAACTGATAAAGACCAGGAAACTGGATTTTGCACTTCCCAAAATTGATGCCTTACTGAGCTGCAGTGTCACTTAATTAGGTGGCTGAGGATGCAAGAGGGACTGTACATCTGAACTTGATGTCAAAGACTGTGCATTTTACATTCCAAGATATTTGGATGTAATGTATGATTGCGGTTGGGAATGTTGACCAGAAATGAAGGAGGAGCTTAAATCTCAGCAGAGACATTGTCATACAGCAATCAGGCTTCTTGCTTATGCTCTGTATGACTTCCCTAATGCTGCATTTGGTTACTAAGAAGTATCCCCTTCTTATCAGGAAGGCTAACAGCTCAGCTCCAGGCTGCTGTACAGTTTGAAAGTCCAGACGCTTTCTCAGAAGGTGAGCTATGGGTTTAAGCCTTCTCAGGACGGGTAAGACTTAATGTCTCGATTTGGTTACTTTAAGTACTTTCACACAGCAGTACTTTTAGACTGCTGTGTGAAAGAAATTTATGTTTGCTCCACTGGTCCTGTCTGCTCAGACAAGTACTTGGCATCTATTTGTAATAAAGTATTTTGATGTGACTCATATTCTTTGTTGACAGGTTCTGTTAGTTGATACATCATTTGGAAATGCAGGTGGAGAAAAGTAACTTCTCCAAAAGGTCTTCTTGTGGAAGAAGCTGCATAAAGAGCATGGTTGCCTCACTTAGCAACCTGCTGGAGCTGGGAGGCCACTTCTATATGTTATTCTATCTCAGATAATATAGATCAGCTGCGTCTCACCCTGTGCTGCTTTACAGACCCTCAGCTGATAAAAAGCTGATGTAAGTCTGGACGATGTAAGGCCTGAGCCTTTATTATTCTTTTGTAACACCTTGAATCCTTTTAGTGGCATCTTGTCTTCATTAACTCTCTCTTCTGGTGTCACATCAATTTCAGTATTTGGACCTACAGTTGGCTCTTTATATTGATTTTTTTAAAATTAAGTTAGAAAAGATTGTGAAGTTCTTGCGAATATATATGAAATGATTTATCACTACAAAGAACTATATTCCTCTTTAGTGAAATAGAAAAGAAGAGCTCAGCTGTCAATGTTAGCCAGGAGGTCTTTTGTATATTAAGCTACACTTTAAAAATACGGGAAAGCTAGCATTTATTTAGGTAGATTTTGCCATGATGAAAATATCCTTTTAATACATAGATTGAAATAAATCTACACATCTTCTATAGCCTTAGGAGAACTGGTGTGCTTCATATGACTAAGAATTAATTGGTCACCTTGCCATTTAATTATTTCAGTTTCCTTACCTTGAATTGTTTCTTCTTTAGAAAAATGCAAGGGATGCAGCCGAACCGAAACCTTAGTCCAAGATACCTTACACACTGTGGGGATAAAAAAATTAAACTCCCAGTCTCATTTTACTTGTGAATAGCTCATATTTCAATAAATAGGTCTTTTATGTAAAACAATGGTAAGTACTCTAGTAAATGGTAAGTCTTCCTAAAATGGCAAAGGTGGCAGTTATGAAAATAGCAACTTGGTGACACTCTCACTTGAAGACTGAAAGTTTAGAGTCAAAAATCATGCCATTTTCTTCACTGACTTCTGTAATAGTATTTTGAAGTAATGATGGGGTTTAGTGCAATAAAACCAGTCGTCTTCCTGTGTCATAGCCACTTCCAGAACTCTTCACTGTTTCTTCATCTCATTCTCACAGTACACCTATCCCTCACACCCTTCACCCCTGCTCTCCTATTTCTCCTTATCAATTACTTTTACTAATCCATCTCCCCTGTGTTGGGTTTTTTTGTTGTTGTTGGGGTTTTTTTGCTTTATAGAATCATCTTCTCCAGATTTTGTGGACTCAGGACTTGTTTGTGCTTTTCTTGGCCTGAGTTATTTTATCTTGTTTGACACAAGTTAGCAATTGTCTCATTCTTGTACTTCTATATAAATAAAAACTACAGCTACGTTATATGAACATAAGTAAAAATAAACCAAATTGAGCATAGCCCCATTTTTTGGAAAAGATGCTGTTAACAGACAAATCAAATAAGAACAAAATGCCAGGCAGGTTCAAGCAAATTCAGACAAAGTAAACTTTGTAAGTTTCCGTCTTGAGAGCCCACAGAGTCATTGAAGAGCCTGTCACTAGCAATGACATAAAATCATAGAATCTTAGAATGGTTTGGGTTGGAAAGAACCTTAAGTTCATCTAGTTCCAATGCCCCTGCCATGGGCAGGTACACCTCGCATTAAACTATGTTGCCCAAGGCTCTGTCCAGCCTGGCCTTGAACTCCTCCAGGGTTGGAGCATTCACGACTTCCTTGGGCAACCCATTCCAGTGCCTCACCACCCTCACTGTAAAGAATTTCTTCCTTATATCTAATCTAAACTTCCCCTGCTTAAGTTTGAAGCCATTACCCCTTGTCCTACCACTACAGTCCCTAATGAAGAGTCCAATGTCAGTCATGTATTTATTGGGCTACAGAGATAAAAAGTCTTAGTCCACAAACAGAGATCATAAAGCTGAAATCACACCTGGTAGTGTCTAAGACAAAATTTGTTTTAAAGTTAACCAAGGGTGTAGAAAACCTGAGTAATTGAAAATCACTGAACAAAAGTGCACATAGACCAACCCCACTGACAGTCAAGCGACTAGCAAACAGCTTTGGATTTTGACAACTTGCTGTGATGCTCTGTTGTGTTTTTATAAGTGCTGTATTTTGATTAGACTGTTAACATTATTTTAATTGACTCAGAATAAATTCTTGGCTCCTCAAATAAAATGTGTTCTTTTCATGCCCATTAAAGATTTTGAATGCAACATTCATTATTTGTTTTCAAACAGGAAAAAAAAATATTGATCAGTTATTTGACTAGAACTGTTAAGTGATTATTCTGGCGTTTTTCAATGCTTAATACATCAAAAATACATGAAGTAATAAGGAAGATATAGTTTTAATTTACTACTTCCCAATGAAAAAAATTAGTATTCATCAGCTGTTGGGACCTAGTTTTTGGGACTTTGAATTCAAACATCTAGAGAGCTGAACCAATCTGAATTCAGCTTTGGGTTCATGTTCTATCTTATTCTAAACTACAGCTGAATTGTCTTATTTCTATTGCATTGTAAGTTATGAAAGTCATAAATGACAAATTTTAAAGGCATTCTTATCAGTTCGTTTTGTCATATTTGCCTTCATAGGAAGAAACAGAATCAAGAAATTAGTTGGAAAAAGTCACGACTAATACTAAAACTCCCTCCTAAAAGTTGGAGGGGAACAGCTTGCTCCTCATCTGAGAGCTGGTGGATGGGTAACGTGGAGAAAACAACACAACACAGATGGAAATTTTTCATAGCAGTGCGAAAGTGAAAATCTGGATTAATTTAATGCCTTTCCCCCTGCCTTTTTGTTGGATCTCTTTTAGCCTGTCCTTGGTATATGATTTCTTTTTGAGAGCTCTTTGAGTGCCTACCTGTTGATATTTGTATATCTCCTACTTTTGCTGTCCTAATCTGTAGGAACTATTATGAGCAATATGATTAATGCAGTTTACACCATCTAGTATATCTTAAATGACTACTAAGTAATTAATTACATGTCAAGGTAAGGTATTTAAATAAGTTGTAAATCCAAGCATCTCAAGAGTCTATTTTTTTATGGATGAAGAAAGAAGTAATTACTTCAGTAAGAAAATCAGAGCAGCCTAAGAGTAGGACTAAAACATGGCAGCTAAAGCATGGAAGACTCCAAAAGGTCAGGAATACAAAAAGAAGTGTCAACATCATGCTAAGACAAAGCTATAAAAAATTTATGTAAGTAGAGAGCTTTACTAGGAAACAGCATAAATAATGGTGTTATGGCTGCACAGTATTTTCTGAGTTGTTTACTGGGGACAGGGGGTGATGTTGCCTGTTATGTATTCTTTTTTAGTGATTTTCTTTTCTCTGTTCAGCTTTCATGCTGAGTGTCAGATAGACGTCTCTCATATACCATGTTCATTTATCTACAAAGAAGTTACAGAATGTACAAGTCTGAATGCTGATTAAGGTAGGTCTGTCTGCATGTCTGAGTTTAGCTATGCTCTGTCTATAAAGGCCTAGCACTCAAAACTTGGATTTTGAATAATGATGATATTTACAGGAAGAAAGAGAAAGGGAAGTGAGATTCAAAAGCTGAACTGGACTGAGCCTTGTTTTTATAACTACCTACAGCTATTAATGTATTTTATAATCCATGTTGTAGCGTAATACATACAAACTTTCCCTCTTTCATTCTGGAAATACTCCTTGCTTTCTTTGACTGTTGCTCCTGTAATGGTGTACTGGCTTTATATATTCTCGATGATTATAACCTACAAGAGGTTATTTGATGTTTAGCAGGTAGGTTGGTTTTCAGATTGTATTTTCACATCCATTTTTTAAAGGTTATTCAATGCTAAATGAGACCAACTAAAACTTGGTTTGTACCTTATATTGATTTTCGTGGTGGCAAATTCCACCAAATGAAATTCTTCTAAAACATTCACATTCTCCTTTCTATTTTTGTTGAAGTGTTTTCTTCTTTTTGATAGGTGACGACTGTTTTGTAACTTAAATAGCTTATCTTTTCTTCACTTCATTTTACTCCATGCAGCAGGACTTCTTTTTCTTTTTTTTATTCTCCCCCTCTCCCAGTGTACTTTTACATATTTACCAGTTTCAAGCAATCAGGTTTTTATGTATTTCTCAAAGCATGAAAAACTGAGGAATCTTTACAGGCAAATTCCTCAAGCAGCCTGTGAAACTTTTTCAATTGGTAATTGAATAAAATATTAAAAGTATTATTATTGAAATAATTGAAGAGAGAAACAGTTCTTCCTTTAAATTTAAAGTGCTAGTCTTGAAGCATTTAGTTCATAGGTCAATGAGAAAAATTAAACTCTGGCGTAGTTTCTGTTTCTGAGCATACTGTGGAATTGAAAAGACATTACTTTCAATTTATAAATTCTTACCTAATAAAAGCGTAGTATTTGAGACACAAAATTTCAAAGTCTTATTTCTCGTAGACATCTTTTCTGACTTTTAATTAATCATTTGCCTTTTTATCTCTTTGCCGGCAAACTGTATATAGTGATACTGCCCACTATATACTACTGCTGTGATGATACATGGACTACTGTGAAAGGTGAAAAAAAACCTGTTAGTGAGTTGTATCTAGAAGAAATGAAGTATGTAGTATTATGTATTTTGATATGAAAAAATTAGATAGGAAGATGATAGGAATTTTCTACATAATGAATTTTCACTTGATGTATCAGATTATGGTCTTTTTCACTGATGGATCTTGATTTTTTTGTTTCTGAGAGTTTAATAACTTTCTGAAACACAGCACTAGACTGTTACACAATTGTTGAATAGTTTTAGGATGCAAAAGCTGCTGCTGATGCTGTGTAATTAATTCCTTCTAACATACACAAGTAGCAAAATAAAAACTTTAAGGTCTGTGTTGTTTTACATTTCTTATTTCCATGTGACCAAGAAGATGAAGATTAATACTGGATCAAAATCCATCTTACTCATTTGCTCAGTTGATCCACTTAGAAATCTAAGAAGTATCTTTTCTAATTTTGAATGTCTGAAAGTGTTCACACAGAAATGAACTTCATTCACTAAAAAATGAATTAACAGAGACACAAGCATAAACTCATTATAGAGGAACTCACACTGGTGATAAAATTCTGATCAGAAATACAGTGTTTAGATTTTCAGGTATAAACACTGGATTTGTTTATTGACAGCAATAACCTCAAGCAGTTTCGATCAACAGAAAATATTAAGTAAATAAGTAAGTAAATAATTTTATCACTGTGGGTAAATTGTGATTTACCAATCAATCATTTAATAGTAGCTCACCAGAAACTTCATATCTCCTATTCCCAGCATGGCATGATTTGCTGGTGTTAAGCACAAAGCAAATCTATACTGAAAGTGGCAGTGGTTCTTAACCAATCCGTATAGTTTTTGATATGAAATTTATATACATTAATAAGAATAAATATATCAATATATTCCAACAAATCTTCATCTTAGAGATGGAAAAGCAAAGAAAAAATATGTGAAGCAGAGAGTCATAAACCAGCTCATTTTATCAATTCCATGATTTTACTGAGTATATTCAAGCAGAAGACACTTGAAAATACTAGAAAGGGTATCTGTCTCACAACATTTGTCTTTTTCAGTTACATTATATTTTTCTATTTTATCACTTCCTACCCATAAGCAAACTAAAATATCTCTTGAAGTTGCTTTGGTTCTTTATTTTAATCTATTTCTAAGGAAATTTATTTGTAGTTGTTAGAAACGTATTGTTTCCATTTCTGAAGCCTTATCTTGATGTCCCTGGTGACCACTGATAAGAATTTATTTTATTTCAGTCATCAATTTTTTGTCTATGGTGCTTTAGAGAGAGAAAGGACTCCTGTATTGGTTGCACTGTTTTTTGAATTCATGTGTCTTTTCAATTCAGCTATGAGTTAATTTCTGAAGAACTAAAAGTGGGCCAAATCCTAACTTTTTTTCTGAATAGAAAAAGTTTTGCTCTGTAGAACATTTCACTGTGTTTAGTAGTGTGAATAAGGTCTTATTCATCCAGAATAAAACCCAGACCAGTAGGTACAAAGGACCTGCACTGAATTTGGAGTGATCTGTCTCCTCAGCATAGTAGGAAACTCCCTGAGAATTGGGAAGACTGCAAGTGTTAAAAGGGAAATAAGTGAATTATAGATGACTATACTTTGCATTATGTGATGAAGAACTGATAGAGATCTCATCTTAGTGATAAAATAAGTAGGAGCACTGCTGACAAGACTTCATGGGGCGCTACTGGCAATACAGACTATATGACTAGAGAGTAGCAACCTCCCCCTCTCTTCTGCCTGTCCTGGAGGATTCCTATGCTGGAGACTCAGGTTGCTCTGGCTCAAATACAAGGCTTCAGTGAAATCTTAGCAATTCTTTAATTAAGTAATGCCTCTGTGATGTAGTCTAGTTTTATTTTTTCAGCCTTCCACACATCTGTTTTTCATCTCTTCAGTTTAGCCTGCTTCCTGCTGTACTCTGCAACAGTGCACTTGTCCTCAGGAGGACATGCTCAGGTTAGAGCATCAGCTTGGTTGTTATGTTCAAGGGCAAATAGAAACCGTGAGTGGCTTCTTAAGAAACTCAACTATTCCTGGCATCTGGTGCTTAGAAAAAGAAAGCAAAGGAAGTTGTATTATTATTACTGAATGCAGCACTTGAATTTGTTCTGTTGGTGATATTTTCATGAGAAAGATGTAATTTTTGTCTGTCAGAAGCAGTCAGAGACTTTTTTCTCATGTTTAATTTTGAAAGAAAAATGGTTCAAAATTGAAATAGAAAAAAGTTATCTATGGAAATGTGCAACGGGGTTTGCTGACAAATATGTATAAAATTATATCCTTATCCCCAGACTCATGAACTTGGGCTTTAAATGGCAAGTATATTTGATTTCCTACAAGTACAGGTTTTACAAGTAATCTCAACATCCATACTAATAAATAATATTAAATAATATGCACAGGAGTATTATACATCCTGTGATTGCTGAAAAATAAAATGATAAAAGTTTATTCCAAATGTGCCAGAAAATCTAACATTTTTCAAAATGTTATCAAATAGCTTATAAAATTAGGTGTATTTTTTCTTCCTATTCTTTTTGAACTATCTTGTGATTCCCATTATTTACAGCCTATTTAAAAGCATGTATCCTCCTCAATTACAACTAGAACTGTAATTTAGTGCTTTTTTTCTGTCATTTAGGTTGCACTAATGTAGGAAAAGAAGTGATAATGTTCTCTTTCATCTCATCTAATATTTTCATGTTTGTGCAGATGCAGAAGGCCTGGTGCAATGAGATTGCTTGACTAATAAGATACATAAACATATTTCAAAACTGGTCATAGAACCTTTGTTTTTCTGTTAATAATTTGTTCATGCTCCCTTTCTTCTGTACTCATCACATCAGAGCATTTAATTGGGAAAATTCTCCTGCTCCTTCAGTTGTGTGCTGTAATAGATAATCCAGTCATATTTTGTGAACAAATTGAGGTTTGCCATTAAAGTAAATTAAGGTTTATTATTAAAGTGATTTTTGCATCCCCATCATCCTTCTCTGCTTCCTTCCCATTCATATCCTTCCACCACATAGAATCATAGAACGGTTTGGGTTGGAAGGGACCTTAAAGATCATCTAATTCCAATCCCCCTGCCATAGGCAGGAACACCTTCCACTAGACCCGGGTGGGCCAAGCCCCG
>NW_009934891.1:27758-34896 GCF_000696875.1 Nestor notabilis
CCTTGAGCACTCGGGGGTGGGGCAGCCACAGCTTCTCTGGGCAACCTGTGCCAGTATCTCACCATGCTCTCAGGAAAGAATTTCTTCCTAATATCTAATCTAAATTTACTATTTTTTAGTCTTGTCCTGTCACTACATGCCCTTGTAAAAAACCTCTCTACAGCTTTCTTATAGACCCCCTTTAGGTACTGGAAGACTGCTATAAGGTATTCGAAGACATATTCTTGTTTGGTGTAGTATCCTCTAGAACTGAGATTCCTCAATGTTACCTCGTTACAAATTATTATTATTCTTAAACCAAAAATTGAGTTAATACCAGACCTCTTTTTGAATTTATATGTTATGAGAACAAAATATAATTAATGTAGGGATTTTTAGGTCTTTTAACAGTTGTCATTCAAATATAATATAGATAGTTACCTTTAAATGTAATAGTTGTTAATTCCAGTATTTTTGTGATGTCTGAAATAAATCCCCCAAATTTGTTCAAATATGCAAATTTTTTACTTGATTTTCTATGTGTACGATAAACACTGATACATTTTTGTGTATTTATTCATAAACTTGTATATCCTCTGCATTAAAGGCTTATTCTATGTTAACTATAAAAACTAAGGAGATTTTTGTAAAAAAATCGATTTTTATGGAAAACTGTCTAATGTCAACACCATAATAATTTTTTAATCTTTAATTTGAGGAAATAAAAAATACAACAATTTTCATACCAAAAGATGGATTTTTTTTTCCATATAAAAATCTGCAGAATGTGAAGGCAATAGAAGCCCAATATGCAACTCTTTCCAGCAATTGGAGGTATGTTTTAAAATAAAACATTCCACACACTAATAGCATTGCACCATCACCTTTCTGTAAGTGGATATCTTTAATAGACATATTGAAATAATTTGAAGTCAATAAAAGGACTTTCATTTTCTTTAGTGACTTTGGATCAGGCTCAATTATTTCTACCATTTTGGTTTTTTCTCCCATTTTTCATATCCAGTTTAAATTCAGAACATGATCAATTTCAGCTAACATTAGCCTTTAAAAGTGTTAGGTATTTAGGATGCCTCTATAGTCAATGAAGACTTCTGTCTGGGATATATATCACGGAATGATTAGAGGTGCTTGTCTCTTGCCCCTACCTGCTGATGAAGCCTAGATAGGTATACATTGCTAGATTTGTGACAAGTAAAAGTGTATTAAGTGAATCCCAATCTGTCCATTTTAAGGTCTTCAGCATAGTTAGAAATTGCATATCCAGATTCCCTAAATATGCATGCCAAATTTTGGATCTCCTTAGTAAATTGTACGTTGATGATAGCACTGAATTATTGAATAGGTAATCTACTGTGAATGCTAAAAAAGTATCTTCTTATTTCTAAGGATGGTCTTTTGATTAATATGCTAGACAGAGACTCAAGCTATCCTTACATTCACAGACAGCTCCACTGAACAGGAAGAGTCTTACGCTGGTCTTTTGTTTCTGAAGGAGAATGTTATAAAAGAATTTCTCTTCCCTCCTTCTATTTATTTTAACATAGAACTCCTCTGTTTATGTTTAAGGCCAATAAATAACCTCTCTCTATACAGCCTTCCCTCTGTACCAACAGCTGTGCCAGTAGGATTTTTGGGGAGCTCCAGAATTGCCAGGTGACGGAACTGGTCTTCATGAAAATAATTTGGAGAGGAAGAAAAAAGGAAACAAAGTATTTATAAATTGAGCCAGTTCCCTAATTTCATGCCTCACAGATAGCTGTATTGGTGGACATAACTGCGGCAGGAAGGGACTGGGCAGCTGTAAATGGCAGCAATGGAACTGGTTAAAGAAATCTATGTCAAACCATACCATGACTGTAAAAGGTTCAGCCCTTTGTTGCAGCCAATTGATTGCTTACTTCCCTTGATACTTCAGTCTTCTAACAGAAGACTCTATACTGTAACCTTTACTTGAGGTAAGTAGTAGTTATTAACCCAAGCTTTTATACTGAAGTGCCCTTGTAGTCAGTGGGAATATTTACATCAGTAAATGCCACATGGGCATGTTAAGGATTATGGCACTGGACTCTTCCATTTGTTCACAAGATGCTCAGTCAGCAGATATTTCTGGCATATAAATGCCTCTGGGTCTCAGGGTTTTGTTTTGTTTTAACTTACTGAATGCACACATACATTTAAGGCAAACAAAATTAAAAGAAAATGTCAGAGTCATTCACCTTACCCACTCAGCAACACTAGAAATAAAAAACATCAGTATTAAAAGGGAATAGCACTAGGAATCATCAAGTAGTGTAAGACATCTATCTACTTATTTTACATAATGTATTATTAGAGTGTACCACTCAAAAGAAGGGGAATTTTCAAGAATGGGTCTGCCAGAACTGTGTGAGGAAGGAGGCAGTGTAAGGTTTATTTTGAATAAGACTTTGTAAGAATGAGACTTCTTACGACACAGATGGTAGAATCTAGAAGAATTCAAAGGCTTTTATTATAGAATAATGAAACATTTCAAATTTTCCTATTGCATGACTACATGACTCCTACAAAATAAAAAAAAACAGTTATAAAATTGTAATCTTTTTTTACAGGATACTGCGTCCCTCCATAGATTTACAATCTGGAATACTAACTTCAGAAGACTGCATTTCACTACTTGATTGTTCTGTTGATAGTGTACTAATGTGTGGAAACTCACTGGACCAGCTCCCAGGCATGTGTCATTTCAGCTAGAAATGGATTGCAATGCACAAATGAATAACTGTGTTGAATTTAAAATATTTTTCTCTAGAATATTTGCTGTATACTCTATTTTAGCCATGTTATGTTGGAAATGACATTTCCCATTTTTTACTTCAGCTGGGTGGGATAATTTTTCTTTATACATATTCATTTCCATTTTTCTAAGTTGGCTGTGATAGTGGGGTTTTTTTGCCAAAATGTCTTTAAACTTTCTTTACCCTCTATTTATTTTTCCTCTCACTGAATGTCAAAAGAGTTTACATCTGTACATTACAAACTTCTTGCTAATAGGTTTTGTTATTGCAAGGATTTTATTACTTTTCAGTCAGATTTTAGTTCTTCTTGAAGTATTCATATCAAAATGCCAATGCATAACATGTATATTAATTTCTATAACAATTACTGTTTTCCAGCTTTTGTTTTTGGCAAAGAAGTTTTTTGTAATCCCAAAAGAAGAGAGACTGTGTTTTCCAGCTGAGCTACAGCTCAGCTATTAGCGGCATTGTTCCTTTACTCATTTTTCTTTGCAGTGGCAGAACATTTCTGGGAAACTATTTGACCTCTGAATTTGTCAGAATTACAGACTTAGGGTACTATTAGTGTTTACTGGGGCTGAAAACAGATGGAACCTCTATGTAGTAATAAATGTTATAAAAAATATATGAGTATAATGACAAATCTATAAGCATCTTTATGAAATTGATAGATGAAGCAGTTTTGCAGTCTTCACAAGGTGAACTTGTGTTCATGCATGCTAGTCTTTGGTTTAAAAAAAAAAGGAGATGAAAATGTAAAGAAGGCAGCAATACCCCCTAACCAAATAAACACATAACTATACCTCTAGAGATCCCAGCTGTGTATGATTTCCATCTCAGATTTTCTGAATTCAGAAAACATTTCTTTGCTCATGCCTCAAAGATTAGCATAGGTTGCATTGCAGAGCACATCCTGATAGGAATAGTGATTTTTTCTGGCTTGAAGCAGGTGTAATTAAACATGCAAAAGAGAATCATAGAATCATAGAATAGTTAGGGTTGGAAGGGACCTTAAGATCATCTAGTTCCAACCCCCCTGCCATGAGCAGGGACACCACACACTAAACTATGTTGCCCAAGGCTCTGTCCAGCCTGGCCTTAAATGCCTCCAGGGTTGGAGCATTCACAACTTCCTTGGGCAACCTATTCCAGTGCCTCACCACCCTCACTGTGAAGAACTTCTTCCTTATATCTAACCTAAAATTCCCCTGTTTAAGTTTAAAGCCATTACCCTTTGTCCTACCACTAGAGTCCCTAATGAAGAGTCCTTATGTTTTCCTTATGTTTTCTTCCATTCAGTCTTTGAGATTTTAATCTGAAGGGATTTTTTAATACAAAACATTTTCTTTAGGAATTAGCAACTCTCACAGATACTGAGTATCTATGTTCTGTGTTCTGAGGATGATTTCTACTGTTTTTTAAAGCAATGATATGCCTAAACCACAAAGACGGCTCCCATATTTAGAGTATGTTCAGATTTATGTTTGCAGTTTTGTTGTGAAAACTGAATCAGGATCCTGCTCCAACTTCAAGCAGAGTAAATTAAGATCAAAGGAACAGATTTAGATTCAGCGAAAATCTATATCCCTAGTTTAATCCGAGTGCTATTCTTTTGCACATGCATAAACATACTCTTCATGTAGAACACAGACTAAAAATGTCCATGAGACTCTGTCAAAACTAAATGTCTTCTCCATGGGCAGAATTTGGTGATTTATTTAAATTTTGTAAGAAATTAATCCTTTTCCTGTGTTCAGTACTAGTGAGTGCAGTGTGATTTTCTGTCCTGGGTTCAGCTACAGCAGTCATTTTTTCTCCTTCTTAGTAGCTGGTGCAGTGCTGTGTTTTTGACTTTCAGTCTGGGAACAACGCTGATAACACCGATGTTTTTAGTTGTTGCTAAGTAATGTTTACTCTGACCAAGGACTTCCTCAGTCTCATGCTTTGCCAGAGAGGAGGGGAAGCCAGGAGGAAGCAGAGGCAGGAGCCCAGACTCAAACTGGCCAAAGGGCTATTCCATACCACAGCACGTCATGCCAGTATAGAAACTGGGGGGAGTTACCTGGAAGGCCCAGATCGCTGCTCGGGTCGGGCTGGGTATCGGTCGGCGGGTGGTGAGCGGTTGTGTCCTCTCCCCTTGTTATTCCTCTTATCATTATTATTGGTAGCAGTAGTGGTTTGTATTATACCTTAGTTACTGGAGAGCTGTTATCTCAACCCATGGGAGTTACATTCTTTCAATTCCCCTCCCCATCCCTCTGGGAGCTGGGGGAGGAAGGAAAAGGGGGGGAGTGAGCGAGCGGCTGCGTGGTTCCAAGTTGCCGGCTGGGCTTAAACCACGACATTTTCTCAAACCTGTATAAAAAAAGTGGATTTTATCTTCATGGGGCATTATAAATATGTATTGATTCGGACTCAGATTTTATGGGATGCTTATGATTAATTATAGAGGTCTCATGGCATTATATCTGTTTCTTCATTTGACTATTTCTGGTATGGATATTTGAGTGTACAAGTTTGTGAATCAACCATATCTATGTTCTCAAGTTTTAAAGAACAAGAAAGACTATTCCCGTCTGTGGGTCTACTGGAACACTAGCCCAGACGTTTTTGTTTACCTAATGAATTTAGCAAAGAACACAGATGGACAGAGCTTTGGAGAGAAAGAAACAGCTATCTTCGGTATATGTGAGAGGAGCGTAAAATAGAGCTATCATGTGAGCTTCATGTGTGCAGACTTTTGACTGGGAATTCCTCTAATTTTCCAAAGCAGTATTACTTTTTGCAAACTCAGATCTTTCAATGACGGCAGCCTGATGTGAAATAAAAAAAAAAAAAAAGAAGAGTGGAAAGAGCTGTTTGAGATAACCTTGATACCAGCTAATCTATCAATCACAGAAATTTGGGATCTGGGTGCTTAGAAAGGTCAGTGAAATTAAGCAAACTCTTACTATACCTTTTCTTTCAAGCGTTACATGAAATTGAAATTATAATAATACATTGAAGACAGAGAATGATGATGGCACAAGGCAACATCTCCCGAGAGAATTGATACAGGTTGGCTGAATATGTTCTTCATTTGGTAAATGAACACCAAACTGTGACACGAGAACAATTTTCTGGATGGGAGAGAGGTAAAAGGTGTGGTGCTGGACTGTTTATCTACCAGATATTCATGCCAGCTGCTGGGGAACCAAGGTAACAGCTTCCTGATTTCCCTTTCCAAGACACTACAGCTGTTTTATTTATTATGGATCTACAAGTTATAATGATGTGTTTCATTTTCTAATGAATTTTTCCTTTTTTCATATACAGTATCAGAATTCACTGCATCTGGCTTTAACAGCAAAAGCATCAATGGAAATATTCCCAAGGGATAACTATACCCTAGGGATTTCAATCTCCCTCTGATTCCACTGTAATTGATGGAGACAATTAGGCATTTACACCAAGGGAGAGAGGTGGGGAGGGTTAACTGCTAAGGGTACCAGGAGAATGTATTTAGTGATTTGAAAAATTCTGACTGGGCATTCAAGTCAATAATGTTAATTCTGAGAGGAAAACCAACGTCTTTAAGCTTAGTTCTTGATTTCAGTGACCATCTCACAAAACTGTTGAGTAACACTGTAAGAAAACAAATTTAGAAAGAAAACTGTCATGGTTCAAGCCCAGCCGGCAACTTGGAACCACGCAGCACCTCGCTCACTCCCCTCACCCCTCCTTCCTCCCCCAGCTCCTGGAGGGATAAGGAGGAGAATCGGAGGAATGTAACTCCCGTGGGTTGAGATAACAGCAGTTCAGTAACTAAGGTATAATACAAACCACTACTGCTACCAATAATAATAAGAGGAATAACAAGGGGAGAGGGCACAACCGCTCACCATCCGCTGACTGATACCCAGCCTGACCTGAGCAGTGATCTGGGCCTTCCAGGTAACTCCCCCCAGTTTATATACTGGCATGACGTGCTGTGGTATGGAATAGCCTTTTGGCCAGTTTGGGTCAGGTGTCCTGCCTCTGCTTCCTCCTGGCTTCCCCTCCTCCCTGGCAGAGCATGAGACTGAGAAAGTCCTTGGTCATAGTAAACATTACTTAACAACAACTAAAAACATTGGTGTTATCAGAATTGTTTCCAGACTGAAAGTCAAAAACACAGCACTGCACCAGCTACTAAGAAGGAGAAAAAATGACTGCTGTAGCTGAACCCAGGACAGTATCCACCCCTTATTCCATACCATTCACATCATGTTCAGATCCCACATTTTTCAATATACCATCACTTTTGTCTCATATATATATATATATGTATACACCCACACCCACATCCAAAGAAAGATATCATTCCTTAGTCCATGGACCAATCC
>NW_009934892.1:0-11437 GCF_000696875.1 Nestor notabilis
TCGCTCCTCAGGTGCTCGCAGAGATGAGGCTGGTTGTGCCCAGGGGGGTTCACCATTTAACCAAATGAGACAGGCTGTCTGCACTCCTTTCTTCCTCCAGCAATTAGGGCTGACAGGACAGCTGCCGAGCGAAGGCTGCAGCGCTGGGGCCAAAGCCTGAGAGGGTTTTGCAGCAGCGGCCCGTAGCGTGTCCGCAGGGCCGCCCATCAGCCATAACACCCCGCTGCTGGGCTCTCCTCTTCACCGCTGAGCATCTGGGACAGAGCAGGGAGTTTTTCCTCTAACATCTCCAAACGGCTTTTCCCCTTGAGTTGCTCCAGCGGGGATGCGAGATGTGGCAAGAGGCAGTGTTGGAAGCATTCCCGCCGTGTGGCAGACGCCTGCCCTTTCCCAGCTATTCGCAGACGGGAGGAGCCCAGCCTTGTGTAAGCAGAGGTGAATTAAACGCGGTTGTTTCTCAGGGGTCTGGGGGGACATCCAGAGGTGAGTGCACCCCTGGGTACCTGGACAACGACCCAGGTCACTTTCCAGGCGTCTGGCTGCTGGAGCAGCCATTTCCTGGCTATTCCTGTTGTGTGATCCCATGCGTTCTGTGGTACAGCCTGACCCGTGAGGAGCAAGTGATGGCTCCAGGGACTGGCTTTCTGGAGGAGACTTGCGAGCTGACTGTATTTGCTGAAGGTCAGGCGCCTCTGCTTTCCTGCCAATGCCTAAAGCTGCTCTGAAAGTGGGATTAATGCTTTGAAACCTCCTGAAGACTCATTTCCCTCGTTTCTTTAGTTTTATAAATTGAGATTTTTGGCTTTTAAGAATTTAAGGACTCCGTTTCCAGTGAAAACTCCTGAAAATGAAAGACCCCATAGAAATCAACGTGTTTTGGCAAGTATTCCTCATTTTGTAGGAAAAAATCGCTTTCATCTTCTAGCTAGTTCTGCCATTTAAGGGCTGCACTCCTCCAATGCCATTCTGGTATTTCTACAGCTATATATGGAGTCTCTTTGGTGCTTACTTGTGATATCCTCAGAGCTGAGCAGAGGTCAGGCCAGGAAGCCTTTGATTGTAAATCTTCTCAGGCCACCTTGATGCCCTTCCTGAGTGCAATGAATGGGGGAGGAAAGCAAGGTTTCTCTTGTGCAAGCTGTAGGAGCTGACTGCTACAGGTACGGGAGAGCCACACTTGTCCCGTGTTTAAAAGACGAGGGTATATGTTAATTGTTAAGTTGTGCTAATCGTAAGTATGGATGCCAAATGGCCAGAAGAATGGTTCCGTGCCCTGTCTGAAGAGAGTCCCTTTCTTTTGGATCCTTTATCACCAGGGCAGGTCACAGTCAAGCTTCACAAGTTTTTACAGACTTTCTTTAGGTGTCTCACAAACATTGCACAATTTGATTTATCTTTCAGGCTGTTTTCTTAGCTGTTTCTCTTTGGAAGGCGGCTGGCTTCCTCAAGGAGACTCTTTTTACCTTGAAGTGTAGAGCTTGTCAAAAACAATGGGAAGTAAAATGAGGAAAGGAAGTTTAGAGTATAACTGGGTTTTTCTTTTTGCCAGAATCTGAACTGAAAATCTTGACCTGTTTTCATTGTTTATTCCTTTTCATTTGTGAAACAGGGATGTTTTAATGGATGCTTTTCTGTTGCACAGGTTGGTCTCACAGTGCAATCTTGAGGCAATTTTAAAAAATAATTAAAATCTAAAAAAGTCTGAAAGCAGAAAGAGCACGAACCCAATTAAATATTATTAATATTAATAGAATTAATTTTTTTCCCCCCACAATTATTTTTCACTGTTGGAAGAATGGCTGTATTCCTTGGAAGTTTCTGAGCTGTTCACATGCAAAAGGTCTGTCTTGTCCTGTACAGAAATTACTCTGCTGCTCAGAACATACCCGTATCTGATACTGATGCTACTACCCTTTTACTATAAAATTTGCCTTTTTCTCTTCAGCTGTGATGGATTAGACTTTTAACTCTATTTTCTCAGTTTGCTGGAAGTGGATGGGCATGGACTAAGTGACATAATGTTTGCATTCAAAATGAAACCTAATTTTGGGGGGGGGTGTAAAACACAACATTGTATAACTGAAACTCGTTTCATGTGACATCAAATCATGGTGACGTGTGTGTGTGTTTGCTTATCTCCTGCCTTAGGTTGTTCAGGTTTACTTCCTACAAAAGATCAGCTGAGGATGGGGACATTAGCAAGTTACTGAGCTGGAAAAGAAGTGGTGACTCAGTCTTGTAACGCTTTGACAGTGTGAAGAAACTTGTGGAACAATGCAGTTCAGTAAAATTAACTTCCTGACAGAGCAGTTACTGTCACTGTTTGTTCATTACCAGGTAAGAAACCTGAATACACAGTGTCAAAAGTTCAGGTAGCAATGGGTTCAATAGGGAATAGTCAGGTTGTGTGCAAGGGATGAGAGGAGAGGAAGGTGCAGTGGGTCCCCATAATTCAACCAAATACACTAATTTGATAAGTAAGGGAAGGAGAGTTCCCTCTTGTTCAGCTAGATCAAACTTCTTAACTGCCTGCCGTTAACATGTGGCTTAGGAATAAAATTGTCTCCCGTGTAGTCTATGCTTTTTCTCACTAATTGGTGTGCTTTTACCACTCAGAAAGCTGCTGCTTTCCTCTCCTGCCCTTATTACTCCTTCATATTCCTCTGAAATATTTACCATTATGTTTCTTCTACCATTGTCCTCGGGTGGCTTTTCATGCACACTCTGTCCTTTTCCCTGCCCTCTCCATGCTGTTCTTACGTCCTTATTGCCTGTGGTGGAACAAGGCGCTGGGACCCAGAAGTGCCACTAGAAATGGAGAATGTGGGGTTGGCTAATGTAGCTATAATGAGGGGGAAGTATGTGTGCCTTCAGAGAGTTCTCTCCTTAAATTTGTATGGCAAATAAAGCATTTGGTATTGCGCATAGAAGACATGACCCATGTGATGTCTTTAATGGTGCTGGAAAGAAAAATCCTCTTGAGCCTTTTGCCATCCTTGCAGTGCAGAAGCCTGGGGTTTCTCATATAGCTCTTGATTGGTTTTGACTGTGTCTGTCAGAGTCTTCCCTCAAACTCACATAAACGTTCCTTTTAGAAATTGTTATGATTTAGTGATTGACAAAGTTGAGAGACTGTCATGGCCCCATGTGGTCTGAGGAAATGTGGGTGTTTTGAGGGTGTTTCCTGTCTGAGCTCTTTCTTACCTGAAAGCAGAAACCTTGTTAAAATGTATTAAGACACGATTGTATTAATCTTCCTTGTTGGTGATATTTGGAGAGACATGAAGTTTTGTGCTTTGAGTAACCAAATGGCTAACTAAACAAGGAAGCTGCTGTCTATTGAAGCGATGGGTGAGTCAAACGGTAGTCTGCATGACGGGCTGACCTGTTCTTTCATGTCTTCTGTGGAATATTTTGCATTGGGCTCTTCAGAAATTTTGTGGCATTACTCAATATGCTTATTTTCCCCACCTCCTGCTTCTACCCCAGTGTTTGATAGGTTAGCACTAGCTCTCGGGGTTATGTAGGCAAGACGTATATATACATGCATGTACATGTGCACATGAATTCACACATAGGTGGAGATAAATGCAATCTAAAAGCAGCAGGCACCACTGCCAGTGGAACAATCATCTGCCACTGTGAGGACACACCTGGAGAAGGTAGGACCTCAAATGCCAAGTGTTACATAGAGGGTTTTGGTGCTGGCATTCAGCAGTTGCCTGTGGCTATCGCAGACTTCGGATCTCCCAGGGGGCTGAAAGGAGTATAACTGTCATCTCATCAGGGTGCTGAGTTGAAGTTGTCCTCTAGGATCAGATGGGTGTCTTACTAACATGACGCTGCTGGCAGTGCTGAATGTACAGCTGCTGCTGCTGTACCTTTCTCTGGAAGTTGAAGAGAAAGGCAAAGAGTTCCTATCAGCAAACATGAGAAGAATGGGTGGGATGTAAAGCAAGTAGATGAGCTGCACCAGCTGCTCACGTCACAGATCCAAAGCCAAGCCACATTTTGCGCACTCTTGTTCCCTCAGTTCTGCTGTTCAGGGGCAGTTTAGCTGATACGTGATCACAAAGTATTCTGCAAAGATCAAAAGTTTCACCTGAATTAAATGGGAGCTGTGGGCAGTCAGAATCTCTAACAATGAGGATGGTAATGAATAGGATGTTGTAACTTCAAGCACTAAAGGACAGATCTTGATGGGATTTTCATATTGCCACTGATTTCAGTGTGGTGTGGTTAATTTATACAGCAAATAATATGTATTTTAAATTCTCAGAGTCCTTAAAAGTGAATATTTGGGCAGAGAGCTATTGTTTGAAGTTCTGAAAGCCATCCAGGCATATTTGCTACAGACTTTTTGTTAACATCAGTAAGAGGCTCTGGAGCAGGTTCACTGCTCAACCTCGAAAATCTCAGCACCAGAAGATGTTTATCAACTTTTGGCACAATAATCTAAACACTGGGAATTCAGAGCAAGGTCCTCCACTTGTCTGTATGCTCATTCATTTTGTGAGAAAACACAGTTCAATGCTTCTTTTCAGGAATATTTTTATTTGCTAAAAAGCCCATAGGAAGAATAAGAGTCAGCTTTGAGGTTTTATTTCTGATATACACCACTATGTTTAATCAAAGACTTGAGGTTGTACCTGCAAGTGCTCTTTTTATACTGTGTATTTAGAGACTAAGAAAGATTAACAAAGCCTAATACGGTTACAGTTCCATTTTGACTAATGATTGCTAATTTCTGTAGCTAATGTTCTGCTGTATTACAAGAACAGCTGTAAAAGATGACCCTGCATTGTTTGCTCTGCTCACCCTAAAATTTATTTTGCATGCAGACATTTGTTCTGTTCCACACAGTCAGGAGCAGCTCCTCAGCCCAGATAGATTGTCTTCATTAAATCAGAGTAGCTGAAAAGTAGGGGGCTCTCAGAGAATTCTTTCATGGTCCAGTTACTTTTAGTAAAAGTGTAAAAGTGAAGGATTTTCTGTGAATTCTTCAGATTCTCATTTTAAGACTTAGGGACAAGGTATTTAAGATGTGAGAAAGATCAGGAGAAATCACAGGATGCTAATGTTATGGAAAGACATCAAATGGCAAACATGCTGACAAGGTGAATGTGCAAAGAGCAGAGAATCAAATCCATCCAGCCTACTGATTCACAGATTCCATCTAAAGCTTTTAACCTCTGTCTGCTGCACTTGGCTGCTTTTCCTTAGAAATTTTAGAAGGAAGAGACCTGCGCGCACTCAGCTCCACCTGTGCCAGAGGGCACGGTGGGACATTCCCATTCAGTCTGGTTTGGTAACATTGCTGAGCGGAGTACAAGTGATTTCCAGGTATACCTTGGCTAGTGATAGTGTCTCTCTTACCTGCTCATACACATGACTGCGGCCAGACAGCAGGCAGAAGAAGGTCAAAATAGGAGGTGCAACGCCTTGTAGCTGTCTAATGAGTGACTGTTCATGACACGTAAAATGCTTCATTGCATCTTTTGTTCAGAGATTTCCAGGTAGTTTGGAAAAGTGTTTAAAACAATGCACCTACAGGCAGGTTCAGCTGGGAGATTTTCAAAACGTATAAAGCAGCTGCATCGACTCTCAACACACATGGATACAGTTGGGGCTGCTGGCTAAGTTTCTTGAAAATAAGGCTCCATATTTAGGTGATTTAAACCTCCATTTTTTAAAGCATTGGGTTTTTTTCGTACTATCTCTGGGTTTCGAGGCCTATCTATAAAGTTTAGCTCTTTTTCAAATAAATGCCAGAATGAGGTGAGAGTTGGTGAAGGGTTATAGTAATTTTATCAGACATAAATACTCTGCACACCCAAAAAGCAAGACTCAAGTATTTCCTCTTCAATGTAGCTCAAAGTATGTCAGTTGCTCACCAGTGTTTTTTCCTGGGGAGCAGCAAAATGCAAAATCCTTCTTCATACATATTTTGTCTATCTGTATAAAGTGCAGCCAGTCACCAGGCTGTTTTCTTCCTCTTGTTTTTCCTCTTAAATCTATCTGTCTGTTGCTTATGTTGTTGTAGCCATGAAAGTCAATGGCTGTGAAAGGCAAGGTTTGGAGGGAGAGACAGTATTTTTCATCCGCAAAAAAAAAAGCAGGCAAGTTGTTAGGCACTTAAATCCTTTTTCAAGTCTGAAATGTTTACTGTACAATAGAAAATGGAATTTTTGTTGCCAGGGTTATATTTTGAAGATTTTTCCTTCAGTTGCCCTTGTGGATCAGTTGTAGACTCTGTTGATAACAAATGAGGGCTCTGTGTGGGAAGGACGGCGCATTCTGTGGTTGTTTGGTTTTTCACAGGGAACACCAGTGACCTTCGGCTCCGATGGGAGTAACAGTCAACTGGTTCCTAACTGAGACCAGTCTCCTAGGGTGCCTGGGGCAGTGATTTTGAGTTTCAGAAAACATCCTCTTCAGGAACGCCTTCCAAATACTGTATCATTATGGCATGTGAACCATTTCTTGAAGTTTGTAGCCTGATTCATCTTTTCAGTCCACACAGTAATGAGGAGGCTGTGATTATGATCACCTTCTTACCACTCAGGGGTGTAATTTGCCTGCTGAGATTTTAATCATCATTTCTCTCAGCAGCCCACCACTTGCAGCAGAAGGTGATCATAGTGTCATGCAATGGCTTGAGTTGGAAGGGACCTTAAAGAACATCTAGTTCCAACCCCCTGCCACATGCAGGGACACTTTCCCCTATACCAGGTTGCTCTTGAGAATCACAGAATGGTTTGGGTTGAAAAGTTCCTTGCATGTTTAGCATAGCTGCTAATATTAAAAAAGGGCTATGAAATCACTCTTTGCTGCTTTCAGTGGGGGGATGAGTAACATCTGTCTTGAATGTTACAAGAAAAAAAATTACCTCAGCATGTGATTTCATGTGTGAATCTATGGTAATCAGCAAGATGGAATGTGATCTCTTGAGAGAGATTGTATCATTCTCCAAAATGAGGCAAAAAGGGCAAAATAACCATTGGAGGGGTGTGAGTAATGGCTTTGTAACGCCTAATGTATTCCGTTTTTCTGTTAGCATTTGGTTTATGGGTTATTTTTCTTTCTTTTAGGGAAGGGGAAATAACCATATGCCAGAATGTGATTGAATAAAACCTGTCATTCATGTTGCAGCGGGTTATGAAAATGTCCTGGGAAGCCTAAAATAGTCTAGAGAGACTGAGAATAACTGTATGGCTTCAAATTCCCATTAAAAGTCAGTGGGGTCACTCATTTTGATTTCAGTCAGACCTACAGTGAATGTAAAGCCCTCAAAACACAGTGGTATGTGCTAGATTAGGATCGGATGGGTCCCCACTTCTCCAGGGAGTGCCCATCCCTGCCAGCTAAAGAGAAAACTTTAAAGCCGTGTTTAAATTGACTTTTTGCACTGATTGTCAGGAATTCTTCTGTCAAAGACGCATCTTAGCCCAAGAAACCAGGAGTTTCCAGCTGGACTGTGCAGGGTGAGATCCCTGCAGAATCCTCAGTGTAAAAGAATTATCAAGGTGTTACTGTGGATGTCACCATGCCTTTTCTGCTGTGCTTGAAAAGAAAGAAGTCACCTGGGCCTTTAGGCAGGAGTATCTTTCAGAAACACCCTCCCCTCGCCCAGCAGAACTACCAGGCTTTGCTGGAGATGTGCTTGAAGAACAATCGCCTGTTCACAGATGACACCTTCCCTGCTCACATCAGCTCTATTGGAACCGGAGCACTGCTAAAGAAGCTGCCTCGAAATTTACAGTGGAAGAGGCCACATGTAAGTGACTTTCAGTGAATACTGCAGTGTAAAAGGATGATTACAGCTGATGTCCAGGAAATAGTTTTAACATTCATCAGACTATTCTTAGGCTTTAATTTAGGTGTGCTTTAATGCCTCTAGAGATCACATGTATTATATCAGCTGTCATTTTGGAAGCTGGGCTATGCTGAGTTTCATAATTGCATTTGAAGCATTTATTGCCCAAAATCATAACCAGTCGCATTCCATAATGCTCAGAGCTCCCAGTAATGCTCAGAGCAGGCAGGGAGAACAGGCAAAGGGAGCAGGGGGAGCTGGTGTCCTTGGAGCTTACAGCTCTGGTGATCCCACCGGGATTCCATGATGGCAGTTCTCATGATGATGATCCCTCTCCACAAAATTCAAGATTTTATGGAAAATCTAGAAAATTTCTGAGTTTCTAGACAGTTCTTAAACTTTGAGCCCTCTCCCATGCACCACATACCCTTGTGATGCTGGAGGCTGCTACTTTCACAGGCAGCAGCAGGTGCCTTATCCTTTTGCTCAGCTGTTTTTTTTCCTGCTTAACTGTTTAGTCTATTCTACTTAGAACAATCTTTTCCCAGCTTTCAAGGTTTGGCTTGTACTGGTACCAGTAACTGACCATTAGTAAGTTGTTTTTAGTTCTGGGACCTGTTTTCTACTGTGCCAGTATTTCCAAGGCCTTTGCTGATATCCTATGCTTAAACTGTACCTCAAAACAAGAGACACCTGGTTGTATGGGCTGGTCACAGAGCATGTTCTCATAATAAATGGATAGATACCAAGTCTAGGAGGCCAGGGCAGTAGCTTGGCACACTTAGATAAGGCCTGCTACTAGCAATGGCAGTTCCGTTCTTACTGAGCCACTGAGTAACTTACTGACAATCATAACTTCCTGAAAGCAATGTATAGATTTATCTGAGCATTTCAGTAGTGCTGAGTCCTCATGTTACCATGTCTGTAAGGAAATTCAGCCAGGTAATAGCAGATAGCATCTCCTAGCTAAGGTATTTTCTAGCTGCAAAAGTCATGAAAATCACCAGGGAAGTAGAGGCACCTTTGCAAAGCAAGCAGGAGAGTCTGGGAATAGCAGCTCTGGTTCTCAGAGTTTCATATGTAATTCAGTCTCACAGATGGTTTGCGTTAAGTCAGAATCTGCATGCAGAGGAAGAGTGCAGTCCTCAGGGGCTTGAGCTGGGTTGTGCTGAACACTGTGGCTGAGGCAGCTATATCAACATAGAGGTATTTGGGAAGGAAAGGTGAATATGAGTCCTGGCCTCTACAAAGCCCTTCAGGTGTAGATACCACCCCAGAGATACTGGAATGGACTTGAAACCTCCCCTGTCTCTCAGTCCACCATTCTGTTGCTCTAAACTGCCTTGTGAAGAAGGCTGCCATTTGCTCTGAATGCCCAAAGACAGCTCAGTGAAGGCTTTTTGAGGATGGATGCTGTGCATCCTTCAGTCCCTGTGCTGCAGAAGAAACACTGAGATTCTGCCATCAGCCTGCAGGCTTGTAGCTTGCTGCCTCTATGACTGATGGCCTGCAAACTGAACACCCAAATTCACCAAGGATGGGGGTTGGTGTCTGATTACTGTAACTGCCTTCTCAGGCTTTGCTGTTTCTCTGCTACTGCCTGAAGGGGAAGCCAACAGTGTGAAAATTAGATTGAGCAATTTGTGGGTCAGTCGAGTGAAACGTAAGTTTGACACTTGGGTTATTAATTTAACCCCAGAGGCACTTGTGAGAGGAACAAAAATAACAACATTATTTCTCTCTGAACAATTATTCATGGACCTACTCTTGTCACAGCAACAGGAACTTCTGTAGGAGCCATCGTTAGTCCGTAGCTCAGTTGTCAGTGAAATTGTGGAGGCATCAGCTGCGCTTCCTGAAAGTTTGAACAGTTGTGCTCTGCCTTTGTAGCTTCTTTTGGCTGAAACTTGTCAGCAATTAGGGAGGAGCGGGGTTGACAGGTCTGGAGGGTTGTCTTCTCAATGCATCTGCACACCAGTGACTTACATTGAAGACCAAATTCAGTGTAGACCAAGCACAAATGTATGCCCAGGCTTGTGTCAGGTTAGCAAGAGCGCATGGTAACACTAGAGTTATACCCGAACCAGAACAATGTCTTCTGGGACAAAGGAATCCTATGTATTTTGAAAGCTTTGAACAGGCAGAGGGAATGTTTCCTGTCACATATCCGTGAGGTTTTTACATCGTAGGCTAGGAACTCACTGGATTTCCCATTTTATGAGATTGCAGCTCTGCACACAGAAGGTCCTTGACTTCAGGCTAAACCAACTTATGTTACTGACTTGACTCTCATTTTCTTTTGGTTATATGCTTTCCAGGCTTTGCATAGAAGTCCAGTATTTTATGCTGCAAACAGAAAGCAACTTGATCTCTGCCAAGGATTGGTGGGTAAGGAAGCTCTTGTGTATAAATATCTAAGAATTTTTATACAAGATAACATTTTGCCTGGAATCTTGACCGTATAAAACTTGGCATAGAAACAGAAAGTGTGCATATCCTTCTCTCTTCACTTGGCATGGTGTGGATGAAACAATCATTAAGCTGGAATAGCCTCAGTAAAAAACCTGTCAAACTTCAAGGTGAGATTTGAGGCATGGGAGGTGTCTCCACAAGTTGAAATCACCACTCTCTCTCTGCATGCTAATACTGCAATAGAAAGTAATCCTTTGGAATCTGGTTTGGAATGTTGCTGCTTGACTACTGAACAGAGACCTCAGAAGCAGGCAAATCTGCAACTTTTGCTATCTTTGTACTGAAGGCTCAGTGTGATTGTGTTCTCTTCCCAGCTTTGCAGTTAGGAAAATAAATGTTATGCCCATGTTACCTGAAATGAAAGGATATATTGTCATCTGCAAAACAGGTAGGGCAGGACTAAATTAATTTTGAAGTGCTTAAGCCCTTAAGCACAAAGTCTGGTAAGTACAGTCTTGCATATGAGATCCATTGGAAATTATTTTTCCCCTCTGAAAAGTTAATGTTTTCAAAGAAAAATGGAATTTTTTTAATAGTGTGCCTTTATAGAGAACAGAAAAAAACAACCCAAACACACAATGTCCATAAAACTGTAGAATATTTCCACTAACAGCTATTTTTTGTTAGATTTCTTATTTAACCAAAGAGTACCTGAATAAAAAGATCATGAGGGAACAATTATAAACCATAGTTTCGTTAAGTAAAGCACACATCTGGATCATCTCATTTTCTGGGTATGATTTGTTATGATTGTATGGACAGTTGCTATAACTGTAAAGACATCAGCATAACAGCTCTTCTGCAGGATCTTGGTGGTGTTCCTGAACTTGGCTGACAACACTCACTTTTCAGCCAACTGCATCTGTCCGTTTCTCTTGGCGCAGAGAACTGCTGGTTCCTGGCGGCCCTGCAAGCCCTGACGTTCCACCAGGACATCTTTGCTGCAGTTGTGCCACAAAACCAGAGCTTTGAGAGGAAATATGCTGGCATTTTCCACTTTCGGGTATGTCTGCTCCCCCAGAGCACAGGTCTTTACAAATCCTCTGTCATGTTTTCTGTCACATCCTTAGATAATAGTATGCTGTTTCCCTTGACCAGGGGCAAGTGGCTAGAGGCTATCCCAGCCCGTAGGGGAGCCTGTGACCCCCC
>NW_009934892.1:11468-25653 GCF_000696875.1 Nestor notabilis
CCCTCCCACAAAGCAGTGCAGTGGATCAGCTACAAGCCACTCAAGAGGATGTAACTCCTCTTGGCCTTTCTCTCCAGCTGCGCCCTACCCATGTTTTAATCCAGACAAAAGTCTTCTTCCATAGTGGCAACAATTGGCAGGACTTGAGCACATCTGCTCCAACCTTCTACTGCTTTGCTCTTAATACAACTCTGCTACCCTGCAGTTAGGAATTCCTTCCCGAGAAACCCACCTGTGCCTCATTTCCCTGCTTAGTCCTTTTACACCTGATAATGTTTTCTCCTTTGGCAGGGTGGGGCTGAGGAGTTGGCTCTGTGGGTGAGTCAGTACATCCTGCTGACCCAAAGCAGCTTGTCCTGTGCCCATAGCTAAGCTATCTTGCCTTTCCTGTTGTTTCAAGGGGAGGTCTCTTCCAAGGGAAACATCAGCTCATTCCTTTCCCATTCCTTTCCCCTGACAGTTCTGGCACTTTGGTGAATGGGTTGACGTGGTGGTTGATGATCGCCTGCCGGTGAATGAGGCGGGGGAGCTGATCTTTGTTTCCTCAGTCTATAAGAACGTATTCTGGGGAGCCCTTCTGGAGAAGGCATATGCTAAGTAAGTGACTCATTCCAAGTTATGCAAATAGGCTCTCTAAAATATGTTGGTTGGTGCCTACACAGTTTGTTCTTGTTTATAACTGCATCTCCTAGGCCTTGCCATGTTTGGAGTGTAGTAAATGGTTCTTATCTTTTTGTTGTTATGCAGTAAAAGCTACCACTGTAGTAGCTGTTATCAATCCAGGCCCTTGAATTTAAATCCAAGGGTTTAGGAATAGGTGTGAAACAGACCTATTGTGGGGATGTTGTCCTCTGAGTGCTATCACTATTTGGAGTGTATTGGCTAGGCTGAAGCATTCCGTGTAAATGCTTCAGAGGAATGAAGGCCACAGATAGGGATTTTCAAAGGTGAATGATTTCTGATGCCTCCTTTGATGTATGATGAGCTTGAGAAACTTCCAAGGAGTTTCACTTTGGGAGTCTGCTGAAGCATTGTACTTTGGTTTTGGTAGAAATCCCCCGAAGCTGAGACATTTAACAAGTTGCATAGCACAGTGAGAATACTGGCTTCTCTCCAGGGTGTTTTGTCTAGAGTGGTTTATCAGGACTAAGAAGAAAGCAGCTAGGCATAACTGATGGAGTTTGTTAATGTTGGGCTGAAATAATTTCTGCAGAGCAGGGAAAAATCCTAGTTAACATTGAGAGAAAGATCACAGCAAAGGTGAGGAAGCTGAGATACTTTCATTTGGTGTTAGAGCAAAAAGACCAGAGAAAGTTGCACTGTAGTGGTAAAGTCAGATGGAGACTGAGCTCTCAAGTCAGTATGCCTCTCAAGGCACTGTATCTTAGATATGGATATATGGTGATAAATTCAGGCAACATTTGCTAAGGCAGAGTTATCAAAGAAGTAGTGATGAGCACATTCTCACTATTGTGCAGTGAGGAATGTCAGTGAGTGACATTTTAGGCTATGGCTGATCTTGAAGACAATTTGCTAGATCCCCCTCTTCCTAAATTCCAAAGATTCCCCTTAGATTAAACATGACTTACAGCTTTCCTTTTGTTTTTTTCAAACCTTTATTGTATGTTTTCATTGGCACACTGTTCTCTACTTACCATGTGTTGACTATAATCCCAAGAATATATTGATGGTTTTTTTTTTTGCTAGACTCTATGGCTCCTATGAAGATCTGCAGATTGGGCAAGTTTCAGAAGCCTTGGTGGATTTTACAGGTGGTGTTAATATAAGGATCAAGCTTGCAGCAGCTCCTCCTGATTTGTGGGATATCCTGACCAGAGCAACCTACAGCAGATCTCTCATGGGCTGTCAGACACATTTAGGGGTGAGACTTAAGTGCTGTCAGGTGGCTTCACAGCCAAAACCCTTTCCAGACCTGTTTTGCTCTGCTCAGCTAGTCGCTGTGACTCAAAAAGCATCAAAGCTGCTGCACAGGACTTTCTATAGATGCCACATTCTTAAACTTTGCACATGGGTTGATTCCCTGCTGCTCTCAGCTACTTCTTGTTATGCTTAGGGTCTGGTTTATCTATCAAAGAACCCCTATTACACATTGTTCTTCCCATTTTTGTTACATTTTCCATTTTTACAGGTGGTGCAGTGAGGCACAGAGTCATAGAATAAGCTTATAGCTAAGATAGAGAAGTGGGTAGTGCAGAACATGAATTAAAATCTTGGCTTCCAAGATTTAGATTAGGTAAATTCACAGTGAGGGTGCTGAGGTGCTGGCACAGGTTGCCCAGAGAAGCTGTGGCTGCCCCATCCCTGGCAGTGTTCAAGGCCAGGTTGGACACAGGGGCTTTGGGCAACCTGGTCTAGTGGCAGTGGGTTGGAACTAGATAGTCTTTAAGGTCCTTTCTAACCCAAACTGTTCTATGATTCCACTGTTCTGAAAATCAGAACCTAACATCCTGGACTTTTTAAAAGTGAGATGGTCTTTAGCCAAAGATTCGTAATTTAGGAAGGGACCTTCCAATCAACTTCACAAATTCAAACATACTGCAAAATACGGCTGTTAGGAGCTTAGACTTAATCTTTTTTTTTTTTTTCCCAGTTCAAACCATTTTTGATTTGCTTTGAGAGTCATTACGTACAGAGGTACAGGTCTCTGGTATTAGTATGAGTCTGCGCTGTATGTAGGGATGAAATAAAAGGTTTATTTTCCTTCTGTTTCTCTTCCTTGTATACAGACAACAAAGGTCCTGAAGAATGGGCTTGTTGCTGGTCATGCCTACACAGTAACTGGTATTAGAAAGGTAAGACTAGCCCTAATGTCCTGTGTCCAAGTTTGTTTGTATGTCAGCAAATTTTATTGTAACCTTTAGGTTGCCACAGGAGATCTATTGTATTTCTTTCCCCAGTGCTCTTCTCTTACTCTAAGGCTAAAAGAGACTGAGTGCTTTGAAAGGGTTCACTTTCAAGTGTGTCCATTTTAGTATTGTGACCTTAATGTAAAGGACAATGATTCTAGATCAGCATATCTATACGTGTGGGAATGATTCATAGGACTCTGCTGAGAGCATCACCTACAAATACATCTTAGATGTAAGGATGAAAGAACTGGCCTTTGGGGATACTGGGAGGATATGCTGAAAGCTACTTGGGGTAAAAAGCCCTCCTCTGGAGCCAGAAGAAAGGCCATAGAGAAGTTGAGATAGTGGAATACAAGGGCCAAAACATGAAGAACTGCAGATGGAAACATGAGTTTCTGTGTAGAGAGTGCAGGTGGACCCCACTAATCTGCAGAAGTGTCATTGAAAGTCCCCTAAAGATATTTGTGTAGAGGTAAGTGGCAGTAAAATAATATGTCCCAAAACAGTGTTACTGTTTTCTGCAGGTGACCTGTCAAAATGGACCAGAAAACCTAGTGAGACTGAGAAATCCATGGGGAAAAATTGAATGGAAAGGAGACTGGAGTGACAGGTGAGTTTAAAAAAGGGAAGGTCTGATGCTGAGTGGGAGGAAAGGTTTCTTGGAGGAAAGATGCTGCCATCTTCAGGCATGAATTAGTGGTGAGAGCAGCATTAAGATAACAGTTGCTTGCACAGACCCTCTGGTGTCAAAGCAATGACTCGATAGATTTGTATTTCTCCAGTGCATAGTGCTCACATAGTTGGGCTCGCTTCACACATGCAACTTCAGGAAGCTCAGTTCTGCTTTTCCATTCACTGAATGCTAGAGGAAACCTAATATGAACATCAGACGCTGACCACATTGCTGTGATCTGGCTGGCATGCAGTGACAGATAGCTATGCAGGAGGCTTTAAACAAACAGCATGTTTCAGGGCATGGGAAGGACCATGCCAAGTCCTCCATGGGCTTCAAAGCGTTGGAGGTGAGTGGCTGTGAAGGAATCCTCCATCCTGGCTGTACAGGGAAACACAAGTATGAGGTCAGAGGAAGCAACTAGTGGGGCAAATGGGCCCTTATATTTGCATCTGCCTGAAGTTTTTGGTTGAGATCCATAAAAGACAGTGGTTTGTATTCTAGACCACGGGCAACTGTAAACTTGGGTCCTGTTCCTCTTTGAAGTGAAGCATGTTCCTTTCTTCCAAGCTTCACTTCATTCCCTGTTTGCTGAGACTTGGAGGTGGGGAGGAGGGAAGAGCACAGGGAGCTGTTGGGAATGTGAGTGACTTTCACCTTGTCTTCAGAGCAGTAACTTCTCTAATGCGTGTCTGTCACATAATGACAACATACCAGCTGTTCCTGTTAAAGAGCATAATGAGCAACATACTGTAGGCCTGCCTTTTAAACGACTCTCAGCTGCCTCTTGTGCTGTCCTAGCCATTCATTCATTATGCCAAACACTCTTCCTATTATGTCTCCTTTGACAGAAAATTAACCAACAAAACAGATCGAGATTTTTATGGTGTAAGTACTTGGAAGCTGTGTGTGCAAGTGAATGGACTGGTTGATGGAAATGGAGTATTTTTGGCTACTGCTGGAGAAAACTGGAGTCATTTAGCTACATCTCATGGGAGCCAGAGTGCTTGTGGAGCATCTCCTGTGGCTGAAGGCATAGGGGGCCTATGTTTAGTGCGGGGTAAATGGGGAGATATGTGGGGACAGGAATTTGGCTTCTTTTTCTAGAGGAAAGCTATGTACTCTGCCTCGAATTTGAGGCTACTTTTGGATAGTCATCTCATGGTTTTGCCCTCAGCTCTTACAAATGGGAGCTGCTGAGCCCAAAGGAGAAGATTTTGCTGCGGAAAAAGAAGGAGGATGGAGAATTCTGGTAATGGCACAGTGTGGCTTCTCCCCTCTCTGCCAGTAGCTCTGGAGCTGTATCTGGAGGTGAAACAACTCACTGCCACTAAGATTAAGGCATATGTGATCTCCTTTATGACAGCCTGTGCTTGCTTTCTGCTGACCTCCTCTACATGACAATGTGAGAAACACTAGCTGTGCTGACACAGAAGACATTCACTGTTCTTCAGCGGCAGGAGTGAGGGAGAAGCAGGACACTGACAGGTCTCCCAGAGCTGCTGGAGACAGCTTTCAGGAGCTTTTGTCCTGCCTTTATTTGAAGATCGCTTTGGGAAGCTCCTGCTTGGGTTGTTCCTGATTTCTCCATAGCTTCTGCCACGAGGTGGCAATGTTGTCACCCGTGTCGTTTCACTGCGCTCCCTTTGGTGGCAATACTATTTTAATCTCTGTGCTGCTATCCTTTGCTGAAATTTTAGTTGTGCATTTGCTACTCCTAGCTGCTGCTGATGGAGCAGACGTTCTTTTCTTTACTGCCTAATAAACTATGAGCATTACCATATGTAACACAAACTGGTGCAGCTTCGAAGTTCCCTCTCCCTTTCTTTTTCTTTTTATAAGCCATATGGACTAAACTAAACTGCTGACAAGATGTTTCTTGGCACTCTTTTCCCAGGATGTCTCTGCGAGATTTTAAGATTCATTTCGTAGATCTTATGATCTGTAAGTTAACTCCAGACCTGATGAGCAAGGAAGATGGGAAGAAGTGGATGTACTCCGTGAAGAGGGGGAGATGGGTTAAAGGAAGTACAGCAGGAGGAAGTCTGGGATTCTGTAACGGTGAGGGGTGCTCTTTTGGATGACTTTGGGGTAATGTTGCTTTGTTGACCCAGTTACTAGCACTTTATACCTATTAACATAAAACTGACAATAGAAACGTGGTCTTTCTGCCTCACCCTCCACACAAGCATCAGAAATAAGCAGCTGACGGACTTTGCAGCTTCTGTGATAGCAGAAGCTAGTCATTACTTGCTAATATAAGGCTGGTCGTGGCACAAAATGAGCTGCAGGATCCTAGGATCAATTGCCAACACTGAGCTGCTTTGTATCATTAAACTTGTCTGTTAAAATTTGCATCCTTGGCACCTCCAGGGGGTGGTATTTGAAGTAAAGTGGATGGGAAATGCAGAGGCTCAGCCCTCCTGGAAGCAGAGCAGGTGGGGTCTGAAGTCAGCTAGCCCATACACTGGAGGTGATAGAGGAATGGTGATACATTAATAAACAAAATGAGCTCTTAGTTGCATGTGAGCAGAGGTGTAGTTCTCTAGCCTTCCTCCTGTCTTACATAGTAGTTGCACTGTTGAATGTGTAAACTGTACCTGAAGATCCAGTCCCTGTGGGCTCTGGAGGTCCAGACAACCTGTGACCTGTTTGGTCTGACGTCAGGCATTGTGTGGGAAGCTGGCAATCAATTTTGTGATAGAAAATGACATTAAATGTTTTTCCCATTTTGCTTAGGCACCTTTTGGATGAACCCTCAGTATTGGCTGAATGTTTTACCAGTTGAAGACAGTAAGAAAAGCCTGGGTTCCTGCAACGTGGTTATATCCCTGATGCAGAAACACAGCAGCAAACACCGGAACCGAGCTCCCCACCTTTTCATTGGATTTTCACTCTACAAGGTGTGAAGAATTGCTTTGCCTTTCTTGCTTTCACCACATAGGAAAAATTCCAGCCCCTGTAAACTGTACAGCTTTGCAGACCAACAGTTTTGTTGTGTGCAGGGTGGCTTCTGTTCTTTTCCTCTTGCTGTGCCCGGTCTCCTCACACATCAGGGCTAGGCTCCTACAGGCTCTGTGCTCCACTTGCTGCCTCTCTGGCATGCTGTGTGTCAGCCTGCAGAGCAGTGAGACGTGCCTGTTGCTTCAGAGCACACTGGGCTTTATTTTGCCCTTTCTGAGAGCATGTGCAAAAGCTGGGAGAGGGTGCCAGAGTTCCCCTTACTTTGGGGCAGGGTGTTGCTCTCTAGTTGTTTCCAGCCTTGCATTTGAGAAGTGTTCCTACTATGGCATGGCAGCTGCTCATGTGCTGCTACTTACCTGTGTATACAGGGGTAAGTGGATACTAGAAGGGTGAGTTTCCCCCTCCCTTGACTCTGCTTATCTGAGTGCCTTGCAGAGCCACTATTCTCCCTTGAAGAGAGCCACAGCCCTTGCTGCTGCAGTGAGTTTGTGCAGTTATGGAGAGATGGCTGTGGGGAAGGATTTTTAGGTTGAGGGGCTGAGGTTTCTGAAGGCAAACCCCCCAATTGGACATACAGAGCTGCTTCCCATCAATGACATGGTTATGTTGTGTGAGACCCAGAGGTCCCTGTCTGACAGATGCTGTTTCTTTTCTTCCTGCAGGTGGACTTACAGGTGAGTCCCTTGTCACCACTGCTGGCTGTTTGCAGGGGGACCTGGGCTGGTGCAGCTGTTACGACAGCATTGAAGGTGGTGTGTTTGCCTTTGTTCCTTGGCTGGCAGCTAGTGACAGTGTATTTATATTCAGTGAGGAACCACAGTAAGTCACCATTAATGCAGAGCTATACACTGGCTCTTCTGAAAAGCAGCCATATCAGGAGGGCTCAGTGGCCTTAAAAGGGGGCATTAGTAGTTCAACTTCTGCACTGGGTCATTAAAAGTATTAGAAGTGGCATCAGTGTTTACCTGATCAGCACTTTGTCCATGCTGCACTTACGGGATGGTTCCCCATTTCTTGACTGTGTCTAAGCTGGATTCACTGCAGCTCTCAGGGATGCCAGAGCTACTTTCTGCTGCCTCGCAGTCTTGGGATGAGGTGGGAACAGAGCCCGTGTCCCATGCAAGTCAGGGGTCTCCTGGGGAGCTCGGGTTCCCTCTTGGCTGGGGATGCTCTGGAGCTGATGCTACTGAAGCCAGGAGCCTTCGGGACCTGAAGAAGGGCCGTGGAACTTAAACCATGATGTAAGTCCCAATTTTGGCCCTGACTTCAGGGGGCAATTTAAAACAAGGAAAAGTTTAGCTCTTGTTATCTTGAAAGGACATCCCTTGCACTCTGTTACTACTCAGAATGCCTCTTAATGAGAGTCCCATTGAATTCGGGGTGGCAAATAACTAGTTAGGGTGTATGGTTAGGGCAGTAGAATTGTGTTCCTACTTACTGTATTTGCACCATGAGGTAAGATGCCACTCCTTCCTGACTTTAATATTTTGGGTGCTATCAGGGTTACAAATGAGTTAAACTTCCTGGCAGAGGAGTTCTGAGTGTGACCCTAGCACACTGCTGTGCCACACCTGAGGGGGAATGGTATCAGCCAAGACTTCAATTTCAGGTTTGTAGCAGTTGCCAAGATCAATACAGAGAGATGGCAAGCTGAGAGCATATAAGATATTGGAACTACAGTCAACAAAGTATTGACTGGAATATAACAACTTTGAATTTAACATAAGGGGCATGAGGAGGAGTAACCCTGAACCCTTCAGAAGAAAGGTTGTTCTATTAGTAAGAAAAATACTGGCAAAGGAAGGGGAACAGCATCTCCACTGCGGGACTGTGGAGTAAAATGGCTAAATGTTTTGAGGAAGAGCCAAGTCAGAAGGGGACAGTGGTTTTAGCTAGCAGGATTATTTATGTGGCTTGTGTACTGGGCACTCGGTGGCATTAAAAATGAGTTCAGTGTTGCCTAGATTAACACTTTATCCATCCTCCTACTGCAGGAAAGTGCCTGCAGAACAAAACATCTGTAAATGCTAAGAGTGCCAGGCAGATCAAGGACCCATGCATGGAGTCAGGGCTAGGGATGGTCCTGCAGTATGCTCAGATCACAGGTGCTGTGAAAAATCCTCTGCTACCAGATCCCTAGTGTAAAGGGCAAGCTGGGGAAAAAGTGCACGGTACCTATGGGGTAGGAGGGATGTTCTGGTTAGTGAATAGCAATCTTTAGAGCAGTTCCTGCCTGCAGTCATTTCTGCAAGTATGGAAATTACTTTTGCAGTAGCCACTTTGACAGGAGCCACTTCTCCTCCCCAGTCCTTGCTGCTGTTCCTTGTAAGTACTATTACATTGTTGATAAGGTTGCAGGAAGTCCCATTCTTTGTCATATTAGCATTGGGCAGGGATGGTGCATAGTGAGAATCACCATGTCCTGGGAGGAGACTGGGTCCTTTGGGCCCTGTTACCTGCTTGTGCTGTAAAAATATCCGAGGTGTGAAGGCAGGCTGTCTGTGCCATGCCTGTGAACTCCCCACCTGCCTTTTGTCCATTTGTTCAGCTGGTGTAGAACACATTTCTTTTCTGTTTCTTCCCTTAACAGTACCAGGAAAGCAACAGAAAGCTGCCCCCAGCATTCTTCACCCGACATCAGCCTGTGAACAAGCACCAGGTCTTCCTTGATGAGCGGGAGGTGACTTATGACTTCCACCTGGAGCCTTGTGTCTATGTGATTGTCCCATCCACCCTGGAGCCTCAGCAGGAGGCTGAATTCATCCTGCGGGTCTTCTCCAGGAAGCATGTTCTTCGGTAAGATGCTGCCCCTGTGCCAGCTCCTAATTCTCTGGGATGTTCTGGTCTTTCTAGTCTCCTGGGGGCAACATAAAGACTTTACTCTGCAAAAAAGCAACACAATCTCTTTTGGAGAGGCTGGTTGTGGTTTCATCTACCTTAGGATTCTTAATGGCTGAAACTGCTTTTGGCCTTACCCTTTCAAGTAGCGTCGAGCTAGACCCACAGAAAAGATTCTTGCAGCATGCTTATATTTGAGACTGTGGAGAAGGTTTTTAATCCACCATCAATTTACCAGGAGACCCTGCCGGCAATGCTAGGGTGGTTGCTTGTGCCAAATTGGTGCTTTGGAGACTTCAAATGCCAGCAGGCCCTGGGGAGCTGTATGGACATGAAAGCTACCCTTGCTGCAGCTGTAACACTAAGGAAAAACATATGCTGCAGCAGCAGGTTGGGACCCCATCTGGAGACAGAGGATGCCACAAACATGATGAGACAAACATGCAACTCTGGGATATCTCCTTAACATGTCTGCTTTTTTGCATCTCCAGGGAAATGGGTGGCAACACCAGTTTCACCCTGTCTAAGGTGAGTATGAGAGGAATGGGAGGTCTGCTTTGGTCTTCAGTTCAGAATGTTGGGTTTTTCGTGTTGCTGTGTCCTGTGGAGATGCTGAGTGAGAATGGGAGTTCTTGTGTTGCAGCACTTTTGAAAGCACAGCTTGGGTTTACAGACAGAGTCCCCTGGACCCTGTGCACTGATACACAGTCAAATGTGGGGGACAGGCAAATTTTTCAACACCTTAATTGTCTTTTTGCAAACGTCTTTTTGTGACACCATCTTACTTGCTCCTCTATCCTCCTGTATAAAGAAGGGCAGAGACCCTTCCCTTTCTTCCTGGCATGGAGTGAGCCCCATCCTTTGTTGTTGAACAGCTTGGGGGGAAGGAAATATTTCTCCCCACCTAGTGTTACCTGAGTGTTTCTTTCCAAAACCAGCATTTCTGTGGGGTGGGGAGCTATCTTAGGAGTGATGTAACATTGATGGCAGTGGTGGGGAGAAGGTGGAAGGGCAGAGGACGAGAGTGCAGCTCTGGGAAAGCATCTTTAGCAACTGTCTTTGGCAATATTCTTCTTCCTTGACTCAATGATATTTTTAATTTATTTTTTAAAATACCTTAAAGGAAATTGTAGATAGGTATGAAGGCAAGATTTGGGAGGATTTCTTCGCAAAATATTTTGAACAGGTAAGTGTGTACATGTGCTGCCTGAGTAAACTCCTCCAGAGCTATTGTATAGCTCAGTGAAAGTAAAAGGACATGGATGTTCAAGGGAGGTCTGGATGTGGAAGTGCGGGGAGCAAAGGGGCTACATGAGGTTGGGCTGTGTGTGCAGTGACTGTGGAGCTTAGCAGTATGTTAGCATTGAGACAGGCATACTTCTCTTCATAACTGAGTGCAAGTGCTTGGAACTTAGTGCCACAGGACATTGTGGATGTGATGACAGTATCAACAGGCTGAAAAGGTATGAGCAAACTGATGGCGCTAGTTCCATAAACAAATACTAAAGGACTAGGCTGTGATGTACCCTCTAAGATCCCTTTCCCAACAGGTATGGGTGCCAGGGAAACAGGAGAATGAACTGCAAAAGCTGGCCAGGCTCGCATGCTCTTCCTAAACATTAATTCTTATTTGCCTGTCTTGGGGATAAAGTGGTGGGCTGTGGGGATCCATCCTGTCCTTTAGGGTGTTCTTAGACTCACTGGGCAAAGTCTCCTATTAGAGAAATATTGGCACTTGTCCCATACATGCTTCAATGCAGTTTGATGGCAGCTAACTTGCTTTGTTTGAGAGGTGAAGTAGGTGTCCAGTGTCCCACCACCTCCCTTTTTCACTAACTTTCCTGGTGAAATATGATCCTTATTGTGAAAGATTCTTTTTAATGATCTTTCTGGCCTGATAATAGGATGGAGTTGACCTTCAGGAATCCCAGTAACTATGGCAAGTACTTCACCTTTCAGAAAAGGTTTATTTAGCAACATACCCTGCATTTGGCAAACACAATTTCATCAGAACACATTTGCCCTTTGGACAGCAATATTTTGACTATTTAAATGTTTGGCAATATTTAGCTGTTAGTAAAAACAAGCAATGCTTTTACTTTTTGCCACTTGTTTAAGATTTTGAGAAGAGTGTGGCTTTCAGATGTGCTAGAAATTGCCACATATGGTGAAGCGCTGTTCCTTTGCTTCAGGAGGTCCAAGTACACACAGAAGCAAGCAGTACTGCCATTTCTTAATGCACTACCTTGGCATGTCTCAATGATCTGAAAATGGGGTTGTAGTTTGGAAGAGTGACATTTAAAAGAACATCCTCCAAAGAAACAAATGTCACAGTTTCTAAGAGAACTTGTAAACTTCAGTATAACAAGGAGGAAAAAGTTGAAACTTTGACAAAGTTTGGGGAGGAATTGTTCCAAACTTTCTATCCTTTTTTTGTTTGTAGATGATAAAAGGGAAATATTTGAAGCAGGTCTCTTGACAGTATGCTTGATGGGACAGATGGCACCAGGGCTGAAAGGTTAACAGCCTGGATCCTCACTCAGCATAAATCTGCACTACCATATTGATCTGTGCAGAGCCCTGAGAACTTAGCCCAGAGCAGACTGCAGCCCTTGCAGGCTGAGAATCTTGTCATAGTCAAAAGGAGTCTTTTCTATTGATCTTCACAGTGGCTGGAGTGGGGCCAGAAAAACAGAGAATGAAGATGGGACATGCTGGGAAAACAAAAGAGGGAGAAAAGTGATTTAATACTTTATAAAAAAAAAATTAAAATTCTCTTCTATATCACAGAATCCTGAAATAAATGCTGTTCAGCTCCAGAGGATCCTGAATAATGTATCTTGGAGAAGTAAGTGCTGAAAAATAGTGTTTCTGTGAAATAAACCCTCTTTATTTCTGTGAAATAAACCTTCTGTATCTGTTTCTCAAATTCTGGGAAGAGAAACTGGCTTCAGTCTGACTGAACTGACTCTTCTTGATGCCATGTTTGGTTTCCCGAGAGAAAGGATTTCCTGGGGTGTGAATCAATGTGGTAGAAGTTTTATAAGTGTAGCTAATCTAGTTTGAATTTCAACAACTGAAAGAATGAGGGGGAAGAGCAAATGTAGATATTGTGTGTGGATGCTGACTCTGAATTTGACCTCCAAGCCCAGCTTGACCTCAGTGTTAATTCTGAAACTATCATGCTTTACCCTGTGTCACTGCCACAGTCTTGGCAGCGTCACCACTACAAGGTGTAGAAAGTTAGCCTGCTCTGTAGGTAGTTACATAGTGAAAGGGGGACTTGTCTGTACCTTGTGCCTGGTTCATGCCTGCTATTCTTATTTACTCTTCCCTACTATGCATGCATAGGGGGCTGGTCCTTGCTCTGTTTGTGTTTGGGAGACAGGATGGAGGTGCAGGTATCTGTGTAACCTGTAAGAGCCAGGTGAGCCCTGAGGTTGACTCTCTCGCAAGGCCTGTGATGTCCATTATACCAGTGGCAGCCTAGAGCATTCCAAAGACTCGGAATTTGGTCCCTGGTTATAAATAACACTACCTGGCAGCAGCAAGGTATTGCAGGGGCTGTTTTCTCTGAACAGTGATAACAAAGTTACAGATATAATGATGAATCCAATTTTCTTTCCCAGTTTCTTCACTGATAACAACCAATGTGCAATAGAAAATACACCATCCAGCTCTTACAGGCAACAAAGAAGAAAAACACAAGACTGATGTGATGCCTTTTCCACTTAAGCTGAATTTAACATTGCTCCCTTTTCTACAAAGGTGGACAAGGGTAGCTCTTCTGTCTTTGCAAAGTGACCCACCAGGCCAGGCACTGTCTTATCTGTGAGAAGACTCTGTTAAAACAGAGAGTCTTTATTTTTCATAAGTGATCAATATGAAGGCATTAATTTAAAAACCTTACAGTACTTGATTCATACTTACTAAACAGGGCTATTACAAGATTAAAACATCTTCACTTTCTGCAGAGAAGGGATTGGTGAGTTATGGTTCTGCCCCTTGCTCAGTGGAAGTCTACAGACGATCTATAATCATGATTTGCGGTGAGATTAGAGTCTATTTCTGTTACTCTTCGTGTAACTTATGTATGAACTGGGAATGCTAAAGCTTTGGTGCAGCATCATGTTTTCAGTGATGCCTCTACTTTTAATTACATTAACAAAGCTGGCAAGGGTGTCTGTGAAAGAGAGATGGAGATGATTAGCATAAGGGTTTCAGTCTGCAGTGCTGCTCCCCAAAACTCTTCAGGTCAAGTGACTTTGCTCAAGGTCATGCTGTAAATTCTATTTGGGATTACAGCTTCGGATGTCCTTTTCCTTCCATTTTCTCTAATAGCTGGAGATAGTGCACCATATTTCATTCTGTATTACATGCCTGCAGGGAGCTCATATTGGATTTTCTGCGACTAGTAGAATCCCTCCTGTAGCCTTATATTTTTATCATCATAAATGATACGTCTTCTCAAGTGGGTGTAAAGTTTCACAAAGGCTTTGGGGCCTGAGCCCTTTCAAGTGAGGGGGAATTTTGTCAGAGTCCATTTTTCTGAGAGATGTTCAATGACTCTTCAAAACAATTTTTATTTCTTCTTTCTCTCCAGATTTCCAGAGTTTTCACCTGAGTTTCAGTCTGGATGCCTGCCAGGGTATCTTGGCACTCCTGGATGTATCCTTGGCATGAGTGATGTTTCTCTGGAGCATTATTTATTAGGGCAGACTGGGTGTTACTGTGATTTCTTTACCACCAGGACACAGCCCTGCTTACTGAACTTCTCACCCTCCATAATAATAGTTCAGCTGTAACAGAATGGAACTGGTTTGGGAAAGGGTTGATTCCT